>NC_079218.1:20224784-20507284 GCF_029633865.1 Lampris incognitus
AGAAATGGGCCCCCAGTCATCTTGGATTCAATACCACTGGATCCTGACCCATATTTGTAAAGGACCGTGTGGTGGCTGTTTGTGCACCAGTCTCCCCGTGTTAAACAAAGTCATGCACAGGTGTCATCCATGAAAAGAATCCACCCTAATATCCCGGATTAATTTCCATGCTGACTGGCAAGTGGCAACTAGGGCGGGATTGTGAGATCTGGAAGTCCCTAGTCATGAGCCAGCACATCAGGCAGTGGGTGCTAGATTCAGTTGCTGGGCTCTTGGAATGAGGTAGAAAGAGCCCTTTGGTAGCTGCACCCACGACTGAGCAGCCCTCTTTAGGATCCACTCTGCTCACCCTACCTGGGGAAGGGGCTAGAAAAGCTGCCCTAAAAATAGCCTGTCTCAAACCTCCTGACTGGACTACCGCATCCAGAGGGATCACTACATGCAGTAAGAAACATAGAAACATGAACTTTGGAGCCTGGAATGTGCACATACTGGTGGATAGTGACCTGTCAACCACTGACAGACTGGAGAAGAGAACCTTGATCATCGCTAGAGAACTGAAGAGATGCCGAATTGACATAGCTGCCCTTTCTGAAACCCAACTGGCAGATGAAGGACAACTGAAGGAGGAGGAGAAGGGTGGCTACACTTTCTTCCGGAAAGGAAAAGATGCTGATGAGCCCAGGATCTATGGTGTTGGATTTACCATCAGGAACCAGATCATCAGTTACTGTCTGAACTTCCTATGGGGATCCATGAGCATCTCATAATCATCCGTCTGGTCCTTACCAACAACCAGATGGCAACAGTTGTGAGTGGCTATGCCCCTACTTTAGACTCTGAAGAGGAAGTAAAAGAGACCTTCTATGCCTGCTTAGATGAGACATTGTCAAGAATCCCCAAAGAGCGTAAGAGTATTCTCCAAGGAGACTTCCAACGCCAGGGTTGGCCGGGATCAACACCTCTAGAAGGGCACTATAGGAACTCCAATGGAGTTCTGCTTCTTTTTTTTCTTTTTTTTCAAATTTATTTCTGATTTTTCCCTTTTTCTCCCAGTTTAGTGGCAAATCAATCGCTATTTTAGTTCAAACACCCACCCTCGTACTGCATGCATTCGCCAACTGCATCTCTCCGGCCGGCAGTCTCGAAGGAGACGCCTCGCCACTTTCGTGACAAGGTGAATCCAGGCCGAACCACTGCTTTTTCCGACACACACAGAGACGCATTCATGTGATGAACACAAGCTGACGCCACCCCCCTCCCGAAGACAGCATTGCCAATTATTGCTGCTTCATCGAGTCCGGCCATAGTTGGATCTGGCGAGACCGGGGCGCGAACCCCGGTCCCCAGTGGGCAACTGCATTGACACAAAGCCGATGCTTAGACTGCTACACCACCGCGGACCCCCGGAGTTCTGCTTCTTAGCAAATGAGCTGAGTATGACCTCACCATTACTAACAGGCTGTTTTGTCAGAAAAACAAATTTAAGGCTTCTTGGAAACACCCCTGGCTCCAAACAGTGGCATCTCCTTGACTATGTCATTGTACGAACTAGGGACTGCCGTGATGTGAAAATCACGAGGGCCATGATTGATGCAGATGATTGCTGGACAGATCATCACCTAATCCACTCCACAATGTCCATCAGACTCAGGAGGAAGAGGAGGGTTCAAAAGAAGCAGATCCAGCTAAGACTGAACCTTGAAAGCCTGAATGAAACTGCCACCCAGAAGCAACTTCAGGCCTCTCTTGGGGAAACCCTCCAACAGGAATATCCTGATGACATTGAGAAGCACCGGAGCCTGCTCAAATCCACCACCCTCAACACCTGCAAAATCACCCTTGGGTACAAGTCTAGAAAACACCAGGACTGGTTTGATGAGAATGACATGGAGATAGAACAGCTCATCTCCAAGAAAAGGAAAGCCTTTCATGCCTGGCAAAATTATGTAACCTGTAAGGCTAAAAGAGTGGCTCACTCCAGAGCCAAGGCGGATGCCCAGAGATGGGTGAGAACTGTTGCTGGACAGAAAAGGCTCTGGAAATCCAGCGACTGGCAGACTTGGGTGACACAAGGGGCTTTTTTCAGCTCTACTACGGCCCTCTATGGTCCAAGCAACTGTGGCTTAAACCCCCTGTGCTCAAAAGACAGGCAGAAGCGGCTGATGGACAACAAGTCCATTAACACCCAATGGAAGGAGCACCTCCAGGAACTCCTCTACCGCAACAGCACAGCTGAACCAGACATTGCCAGCCACATTTCCTAGAGTCCCATCAGAGAAGACACTGGTGAACCTCCCACCATGACAAAGGTTCAGGATGCCATCAGGAGTCTTAAGAACAACAACGCCACCAGTCCAGATGGGATCCCAGCTGAGATCTTAAAGGAAGGTGGACCAGAGCTCTTGTACCATACCACATTCACGCCATCCGCCTCAAGATCTGGGGAAAAAAAACTTTCCTCAGGGCTCAGGGATGGTCTGATAGTGGCCATATTCAAGAAAGGGGCCAAGGCGGAATGTGGAAACTACAGGGGCATCTCACTCCTGTCAACAACAGGCAAAGTCCTTGCTCAAGTCCTCGCAAACTAACTGCTACCATTGGCTGAGTAAGTATTCCCAGAATCTCAGTGTGGCTTCTGCTCATCCAGAGGCATAACAGACATGATATTTACAGCACACCAACTCCAAGAAAAATGTTGTGAACAAAGGCAGTCTTTTTACATGGTTTTCATAGACCTGACAAAGGCTTTTGACTCAGTAGACTGTCAGGTTCTGTGGAGCATCCTATCAAGATATGGCTGCCCTGACAAATACATCAGAATATTGAGGCTTCTACATGATGGCATGTCAGTGACAGTGCTCAGCAACAGCAGCTCTGAATCAGAGGCCATCACTGTGGAAAAAGGGGTCAAACAGGGATGCATCATCACACCCACCCTGTTTGCCATCCCTGCTGCCATACTGAACCTCATTGGCGAAGTGTTACCATGGGGGATCACAATGCTATACAGAACTGACAGAAGACTCTTCAACCTTAATAGGTTCAAGGCCAAGAGCAAAGTCTGCAACACCACCATTATGGAGCTTCAGTATGTAGATGACAACGCCATCACAGTACACCTCCAGGACATCAGCAGGCACCTGAGAGCCCTGGAACAATACCACCAAAGATCCTTATGAAAGATCCTGAGGATCAGCTGGAAGGACAGACACCAACATCAGCATTCTGGAAGAAGCCAACATGACTAGCATCACCACCAAAATAATGCAGCACCAACTCCGATGGACAGGCCATGTCATCCACATATCCAAGACATGCCTCCCCAAACAGATCTTGTACTCCCAGCTGAAGGAAAGTCAGTGAGCTCCTGGCAGGCAAAAGAAACGTTTCAAGGACAATATCAAGACCAGTCTGAAGAAATTCAACATTACATCAAGCAACTGGAAACACATTGCACTGGATAAGTGCTCCTGGAAAAAATCTGTGCAGGAAGGAGCTGCATGTCATGAAATGGAACTCCACTGTGCCGCAGAGAAAAAGTGACGGCACTGAAAGGAGGAGAAAAAAGTCTTAACCACCACCACCACCAACCACCATTGCTTTCCCCTGCCCACACTGCACCAAAGTATGTGGACTGCAGCTTGGCCTCTACAGCCATCTGAAGACCCACAAGCAGACAACCTAATGGAGAGGAAAGTCTTATTCACTTTGAGTGACCGCCAGTGATGATGGTGGGTGTGTGTTACCTGTTCACAAGTGGTCCTGTCTTGTGGGAGCAGGGAGGAAGCATCTCTCTGAGAAGAGGAAGGGATTCCCTTCATACTGATGTCTGACATCTGAAGCAACACCAAGGATGAAACCGCTATGTCAGAACTGAGGAGGGAGGAGAAAAATAATTAACACACACACACACACACACAATGTGTAAACAGCACACACACAAAACATATATTTTCAAAAACACATACATTCACAATGAATTACTGAGTGAAAAACATTTAAGGAAAATTATTACTTTCTATTAGGTCATCATCACACACAACATAAGGCTGTGGGCTCACAAACGAACACACACACACACACACACACACATGGTCAAACCCAGACCTAATTGCACTGCGTCCTTGCTGCAGGTATAGGTTGGCCATTAGCAGGTTGCCTTCTATGGTCAACTCCAGCTCTTCTGTTTGGCTGTGAGACTGAGGCAGTGGCTTTTGGGAACTGGAGATCAGCAAGTGAAATGCCCTTTCCAGCAAAAGGAACTGAAATAATAATAGCAATAAATGTATTTGTATAGCATTTTTCTTAAATCAAGGTAAACAGAATTCAAGAGGAACAATGTCGAGAAATGGGAGAAATTGACAATGTTTACGGAAATGTGTGGACTTCATAGAGACGGTGCAATCCAGACCTTTTTATGTTTTATTTTGTTTTGTTTTCTTTGGTGTGTCTTTATATAATGGAAAAACAATAAAAAAATCAATTAAAAAAATCAAGGTAAACAATAAGGACAAAGCTTAGGCGTAAGTTTATAGTCAAATATCAACAGATCTGTATTATTACAGACATTTTTAACAGGTCATTGTCACTATGTATGGTTCCTAAATGCTTTAAGAAAACTTTTGCCTGTACTCAAAAAAAAAAAATCACCTGTATCCTGTCTTAATGGCTACAGACCTGTTGCTTTGACCTCAGAAATAATGAAATGCTTTGAAAATTAGTTAAGACATACATAATTTTTAACACTCCTGCCAACCATGATCCACTACAGTTTGCTTATTGGTCAAAAAGATCTGTAGATAATGCTGTGTTGTTGGCTCTGAATACTGTGCTAAAACAACTTGAAGGAAAAAACAGAATGTTGTTCATTGACTATAGCTCTGCATTTAATACCACTGTACCATTGAAATTGGTGTTAAAGCTTAGGAACCAGAAACAGAGGTGAACAAAGGCACAAAAAAAGCAAAAACAACAAAGGATTGAAGCAACAATAGATGAATAAAACAACAAATAAGGCATCTTAAGTAAAAGCCAGCCTAAAAAGATAGGTCTTAAAGTTTTCTTTTAAAAATGCCCACAAAGGTGGACTGATCACCTTCAGTACTGATCAATGTGTGCTGGTGAGTACTTAAAGTTTGGCTCTCATAGTCTACTGAAGCACAAACTAGGAGGCATCAGGGTGCTGCAACACCAAGCTGACAACGTCCCCACCAACACAGCAGCCGGGGAAGGGAAGACATCCCACATTAAACAGGCCCTGGTTAAGTGTGGTTATCCTAACTGGGCATTTGTTAAAACCAAGAAGACACCCAAACAGTATACCAGCCGATCAAAGAGAGGAGCAGAACAACAGCTGTCTAAGCGTAAACCAGTGGTGATTCTGTATGTGGTGAGAGTGTTGGAACAGTTGAGAAGCATATTTTCCAAACACCACATCTCAGTTGCTTTCAAACCCCAAAACACTTTGTGCCAGAAATTCTTTCACCCCAAGGATAGAGTCCCCCGAGAGCAATATAATGTATGCTGTTATGTGCCAGGAGAATTGCTGTGACTTTTATATCGGGGAAAGTAAACAGATGCTGGCCAAGAGGATGGCACAACACAGAAGAGCTAACACATCAGGCCAGGACTCTGCAGTCTACACCCATCTACAGGCCAGTGGCCACTCTTTCAAGGACGAGGATGTGCACATCCTTGATAGGGAGGAACGCTGGTTTGGACAGGGAGTCAAAGAGGCCATCTATGTGAAGAGTACATCTGGCACCATCTTACAATGCTGTAATTGCAACCATTCCCCAGTCCTCTGTGATTAGTACACATGGCCATTGAAACTAGTTAATTGTCATGGCAATTTGCATATCAAACCGATCGCTGGTTCTGGTTGTGACACAACTCTCCTCATTTCGGTTATGCAACTGTATTGTTTATAAGGTTGGGGATACCTGCAGTCAGCTGAGACTGATGAAGTCATTTAGATGAGTGATGAACCATTTCTCCCACTAAATTTGTGTCCAGATGAATTGATTCAAATTTCTGGGGGTTCCTAATGTGTCTTTTCTCACATACAATGTCACAAGATCATGACAAAGCAAAACAATAATTAAATTACATTGTTAAATTCCCACATGTACAGATACTTAGTTCATGTTCTTACTAAATATAAAAATCATGTCTTTAAGCAAATCATACCCCTGCACATTCAAATAATTTGTTAGGAACATCGACATTCTGTTATATTCATGTATTCCATTTTACTCTGTGTGCAGCTCTCCAAGGTGAGATATTACAGATTTAGGGCAGAGCCAAAGAATTCTCTTTCCTGTGAATGTTGCCTTGAGTTTTTATGAATACAGAACAATCTGTCAGAGGGCAGATTTCGCTTCTGCCAGATTTCTGCCAGAGGCCAGATTTCAGAGGGTCGGTTTCTGTCACAATTACAGTTTTTCACAATTGCTTAAACACATTTCCCGATAGACTACCTCACTCTCCCAAAACCCTAAACACAAATCACAAAACTCACACACAAAATGTAGAATCCTACACTTCTCTTGCAAAAGCACACTTTGCCCTCAAAACAGTGTTAACTCTTCACTAAATGGTATTTTCTTTTCAAATGACAAACACATACATCATATGAGTAGACATTTCTAAGGACCCATTGAACACTGATGTGCAGAATGGAAAACACTATAGTATGAATGGAAAACACTATATGAATGCTTTATCAGTAGAATCATGCCTTTGCATGTTCAGTGTTACGCTTTCACCTGTTGGATGTAAAATATTACCATACAATGTTTTTATGTATACTCAAATAGAAAACAACACACACTACTTTATATTGAGACAACCGAGAAGCGACTCAGGTTGAGTTGGACCCTCTGGCCAGCCTCCCTCACGGCCAAACCATAGTTGACCACATGATCAATGACAGTGGCCCTAATCTCATCAGAGATTATGGTTCTTCTCCTTCCTCCTCCTTGTCCTCTTCCTCCTTGTCCTCCTCTTCCTCCTCCTCCTTGTCCTCTCCCTCCTCCTCTTACTTTCACTCCGCTGCCTTGCTGCTCACCTCTCTCTTCAATGTTGCCACCATCCATTGTTTTCCAAACAAACAAGGAGCTCATCTGTGACCCTTCTATGGCAAATTGCTGATTGCAACTTGCACAACAGCCTTTGGAGTTTAGAAATGTGATTGGCAGTGTGTTCTGTGTGAACACCAAGAGAGGGAATTCAGGAAGAGTGTGCAAGATATAGAGAATTGTGTGTAGTGTAGTGAAAAATGTGTGGTATAGAATGGGAATCTGAGTCTAAAGCAGAAAATGTGCTTGGAGTTCAGCAGAATTGGTTTAGGCAGTTGGTACATGAGTTTCAGGTTGTCCACATTGTGTCTGATGTTCCAATTAATGCGTTTAAACAATTGTGAAAAACTGTAATTTACCAACCACTGTTCTGCCGGTGAGATTATAGCATAGAGATTATGACTAATTGATGACTTAATTGATTATGACTAATGACCATTGCAAACTGTTCTCTTCTCTCACATCTTGTCTCTCTCTCTCTCTCTGAATGTCTTCTCCTTTCTCTTTTTCTGTGTGTGAATGGTGTCATGTGAGTCTCCCTTGTGTGCACGTGCAGTCGGTCCTCCTCCCAGGTCTCCATGGTGACAGCGGTCGCCAGCTGGACACTGCTTGGCATTCTCCTCATCACAATTGTAAATATATCTTATAAATCCATGTAACTTTTGTTATCCTGTTTTTTTTTTTTTTTTACATGGCGATGCTGTTGCGTGGCTTGGGTCCTGAGCTGTTCCGGTGGCGTCTGAACACTGCTTGGCATCCTGCGCATCATATTCTTCATAAATTTTATAATTCCATTATAATTCTGTGATCCTTTTCAATGTTGTATTCTGTAAATTGTGTAAACACAACATCCATTGCATGTTGTCAGTCTTGGGAGAGAGATCTCTCCTCTGTTGCTCTCCCTGAGGTTGGTTCCTATTTTTTCCCCCTGTTAAAGTTTTTTCTTTAGGGAATTGTTCCTTACCCAATGCGATGGTCTAAGGACAGGATGTTGTGTTGTTGTAAAGCCTCTTGAGGCAAATTTGTAACTTGTGATATTGGGCTATACAAATAAAATTGACTCGACTTGACTCCACTTTTCTGTCTGCTTCTCTACTTTTCCATTGTCTCAATAAACAAAGACACTACGGGTGAGTGGACCCTGCCACTCTCCCCTTTTAAAAACAAACAATATATTTCCCCCTTTTAAAACAAAGAGTATATAAGCAGAAAAATTGTAATTTCCCCATGAAGAGAAATTGCACTGAGGAAAGGCAATATGAGTGCTAGCACCTTGAGTTTTTCTGGAGTGAGTTCCTCCTTTGTGGGGTCAAGAATCAGCTTTTTCAGGTCTTCTCTTTTGAGGGAGCACTCTGACTCTGGGTTGTCCTGTTCATGGTGCATTGAACTCGCTGAAGTCTCTGTTATATTGTTATGAGCATCAGCAAAATGGGCTTCTGAAAGACAACCCCGCACAACCACACAGACACATAATAAGACATTCAAATTAGTGCAATTCACTAGCAGTTTTGTTTTTTCACTGAACTACAATCTTTCCACTGAGAGCACTGATGTACAAGGGATGTAGATTAGACACAGTACAGAAATGCTGAATGTGCTTTTGTATGAAAATCCTACTAAAAAGCAACGCAAACAACATATTCACAGAATGTTCAATCAGTTCATCCAGACACAAAGTTTATTGAGAAAACGTTTCATCACTCGTCTAAGTGACTTCTTCAGTCTCAACTGACTGCAGGTGTCCCCACCCTTATAAAAAATACAGTTGCATAACGACCGAAACAAATGATCTGTTTCATGTGCAAATTGTTTTGACCATTAACTAGAGTTGCAATGGCAATGTGTACCAATTTCTGGCGCCACGTGTTTTGGGGTTTGAAAGCAACTGAGATACAATGTTTGGAAAGTATGCCTGTCAACTGTTTCGACACTCCCACCACATATGGAATCACCACTGGTTTACACTTAGACAGCTGTTGTCCTTCTCCTCTCTTCAATCTCTTGGCGCACTGTTTGGGTGTCTTCCTGGCTTTGAGAAACGCTCAGTTAGCATAACCACACTTAACCAGGGCCAGTTTCATGTGGGATTTCTCCCCTTCCCCGGCCGCTATGTCATCTGTGACTAGTATATGTTGCCATTGTAACTAGTCAACGGTTACCACAATTTACATATGAAACCGATCGCTGTTGTTGGTCGTTATGTTACTGTACTGTTTATAAGGGTGGGGATACCGTCAGTCAGTCAAGACTGAAGAGGTCACTGGTTTCCTCCCACCATCCAAAAGACATGCATGTTAGGGCTAATACTCCAGTCTGTGCCCCTGGCCAAGGCAATGGAAAGAAGAACTGGAGTTGTTCCCCGCGCGCTGCAGCTGCCCACTGCTCCTATACAATAGGATGGGTGAAATGCATCTTCTTCTTTCTTCTTTCTCTCTTCTTAGATGAGTGATGAAACATTTCTCTCAATAAACATTGTGCCCAGATGAACTGATTCAACTTTCTGTGATTTTCTTACCTGGATTCTTGAGCATGCATAAATGCACTCAACATATTCTATGTATTTGTATTATGTGGGTTCTAGTTTTGCATTTTTAGATGTTTTAGATAATGTTTTTTCAATCATCATACATAATATTTCATGGAACACATCCAACTTCAAATCTGCCTTACAGTTAAGGTATGATTCTCTTTGCTGGCACCCACAAATACATAAATTTGACTTGGCAAATCACGCCACCACTTTGAACACACATTAACACACAACACTTTGGGGGTTTTGAAGTCCAGCAAAAAAAGGTACTCCATTATTACTAATTTTTTTTCTTTGGATTTTTTTTCTCCCCTCTTCTCCCCAATTGCATCTGGCCACCATCCCACTCTTCCGCCACTCTACCCCCTCCACCAATCCAGAGAGAGCTGCAGACTACCACATGCCTCCTCCGATACATGTGGAGTCACCAGCCGCTTCTTTTTACCTGACAGTGAGGAGTTTTGCCAGGGGGACGAAGTGCGTGGGAGGATGACGCTATTACCCCAGTTTCCTCTCCCCCTTGAACAGGCGCCCCAACCAACCAGAGGAGGAGCTAGTGCAGCGACTAGGGCACACACCCACATCTGGCTTCCCATCCGCAGACATGGCCAATTGTGTCTGCAGGGACGTCCGACCAAGCTGGAGCTCCAGTAACACGGGGAATCAAACTGGCAATCTCCGTGTTGGTAGGCAACGGATTAGACCGCCACGCAACCTGAACACGAAGTTTTACTCAGCTGTTAATTTAATTCAAAGATACTAGTATACAATATTAGACACACATTTTTTTTTAGTTTTTTTTTTTTGTGTGCCATTTTCCACCTTTATTAGGTAGTGATAGTCGAGAGAGACAGGAACGGCAGGGGAGAGAGAGGGGATGACATTCAGCAAAGGGCTCAGGCCGGATTCTGCGGTAAGGACTCAGCCTTATGTGGTATGCTCTCTACCAGGTGAGCCACCGGGGCACCCCTAGACAAAAATCTTTATAAAAAAAATGCAAAGATGAAAAAGACTATCATTGTACTTCTATGTGTGTGAAAAAGTCATGGCCCCAACCATAGTTTCCAGGATGACTCACTAAGTTTTATTAAGCTAAATTTAAGACCTTTAAAGCTTATTAAGTGCCAGGTTGAATAAAAAAAAGACAAGTTTTGCATTTGAATTAAATATGGGAATAAAAACAGATGCATTAAGTATTTTAATACCTCTAATATGGAATTTGAGACTTAAAACAAAATTTGATTGTACTCAAGATCATTTAAGGTTTTGAGTTCGTTGTTCCTCATTCCTGTCATAGATTATTTACAGAGATGAGCTTGAGCACTAGCCAACCAACCTGCCAGAGGAAGTGTATGTATAGTGCTGCTGAGTGCCAGGACCAGCTGAACCCGAGCCAAATTGAATCGCCAGCACAGTGTGGAACCATATAGCAGGTGGACCTCTGGAGCCAGGACACAGTTCACAAGGTCCTCTAAAGCCTTGCCCCAACCACCAAAACCACATATAAATAAATGCATACACAGGACATCAAATATAGATTCAGAAATTCTGCAAACTGTAGTTGCTGTGAAATTCAAATATTCTGCACAAATTTAGAAGCAAATTCCATTGCAAGCTAGAAGTGCATTTCAGCACTTTTAGATTGCAATAACGTTTGCTTCTAAATTATTGATACATAAATAGGTAATGTGTGTTTAAACAATAAACAGGTTTTTATTGTTTTAAGTTTTTTACTAATAGCCCAATCATCTCCACACTAAAAATAATATAAAACAAATAAACGAATTCCCCACAAACTCAATGCAGAAAAAAAGTATTTCTGATAGACTGGCAGACCCTCTCACTGTTTCCTTCCTTGTTATGAAAATAAGGTTCGACTTTTGGTTGATCTTTGTGTTACAAACCTAGCTTCCAATTAAAAATACAATCTTCAGCCAATTTAAATCTTAAAAATGCTCTACAACACATACCTGAAAGTTTTCCAGTAGAGGCTTGTTGCTGTAGAACGTCCTCACAGGCTACAGGGTATTGTGGTAAACACGAGTCAAAGCACAGAAATAACATTCAGTTTGCACACACCAGTGTGCCCATTACATATATTTAAACACTGCATTTATCAAACACAATGTAAGAACCAACACTGCATAATATTCCTTTTTTTTCCCATTCCATTATCCAAACAGCTTATCCTGCTCTCAGGGTCGCGGGGATGCTGGCGTCTATCCCAGCAGTCATTGGGTGGCGGGCGGGGAGACACCCTGGACAGGCCTCCAGACCATCACAGGCACTGCATAATATTTCTCAGTTTAATGGTAACCCTCCATTATGCTGGTGCAGACATAGCACTTGGAGGTAACACCTTGGCAACACCCACTTGCAAGAGAGCCAGCACAATTTTCTTTCAATTTGTTTAAATTGGAAAACAAAACGGCAATCTCCCTATAATGAAGCTATATCTACAATGCAGTGGCCCACTACAATGATATCAAAATGCCACCTGATCTCAACTGTACTCTGGGTTCCCAAGGTAACGATGCTACCAGAAACATCAATAGCACAGCAAGAAACTACACAGAGCTGCAAATTCATTATACATTCAATAAAAACCATCATAAAGATGTCAAGGCTAGTTTATCAGGAATTTAACAATGTATTGCCTAAAAGTATCTGTCAACAATAACAAAGAGCCCCGCCTGATCATTTTATGAGAGAACAAAGGACAAAAGAGATAGTCTTTGAATGTTCTGTATGTACCTGGGGTTTGCTCACGTGGATGTGGTATCCATGATGCAGAAAGACCCCTTTCCCTTGCGTGATGTCACTTAGCTCCTTTAAAGCCTCAGCAAACAGACTCAGCTCAGTCAGAGCACGCATCTGTAGACATTACACATACACAAATATGTTATAATCTACAAAACAAATATGCAGATGAAAAGTTACTTAAAATGGAGCATGGGCAACACACACACAAAGAATGACAGACCTTCAATATTTTGGCTTCAACAGTCCGTTGTATATCTCTGCACACAGTCCCCACAAAGTGCAGGTAGAGGGCAACGAGAGGCAGCAACTGCAATGTTGTGTGGTGAGTGGGGAAAAAAATCAAATCATTGCACCCTGCAATTCAAAATGATAAGTGGAAAAACTATGTCTGCGTTTCTATGTATGTGTGTACCTTGATGTAGTGCCCTGCTGTGTAGAGCCAGTAGCAAAGGAAGTTGAGGCTGGTTACAGTAGTGCCCAGGTGAGCTCTATGTGTTTCAGAGAACATGTCCACTCCAGGGAGCAGTTCATCTTCAATGCTGTAGGAGGCGTAGTGCAGATCGCTCAGGGGGTGAGGTAGTGAGCTATACAGAAGACACTGGGGAAGGGGTCAAACACATGCAAACATATTTGAAGGCACATGTATGTGCACACACACACACACACACACACACACACACAAAGCTATATGCAGTAACTTGGGGCACTGACATCCCCAACAATCAATTACTAGCAAAGTAAGTAAAAGCAAAATGAGTGTTGTTAAAAATAGTATCAGTAACATCTCAATTTTCTGCAAGTTTTGGGAATATCCAGCACAGCTGTTGTGACCGTTACCTTAAAGAGGTGAGCGGACAAGAGACAGCATTTGGTCCGCTGGCTTATGTCTGATGTCAAGACGTACCTGGATATCAACACATTGAGGCAAAAAACAAAAACAAAAACACACGCGGCTGTGAGGACACTGTGGCCTCTGGTGTTGGCAACATTTAATTGAGTTGTGTCAATCTCCTTTAAAAAGTAGGCTTCTCTTCTTGAAAGTCTTCAACTCAAATGTATTACTATATAGGTTATATGAGTGAGTGTGTGGGTTTACATATGTGTACTTCTATAGTTATATACACTGATGAGCCAAAACATTATGACCCCTCACAAGTGAAATGACTAGTCAAGTCAAGTCAATTTTATTTGTATCGCCCAATATCACAGATTACAAATTTGCCTCAGCGGGCTTTACAGCAATACAACATTCTGTCCTTAGACCCTCACATCAGATAAGGAAAAATTCCCTAAAAAAAAATCCCCTTTAACACGGAGAAAAAATAGGAAGAAACTTCAGGGAGAGCAACAGAGGAGGGATCTCTCTCCTAAGACAGACAGAGTTGCAATCAAGGTTGTGTGTACAGAATAAAATACAATTTACATAATGCAGTGTACTGTTAGCCCCCCCCCCCCGGTTCAAGGACAGTTGTTTCCTCTTCACATAGATGGCCTCTTTGACTACTGAGCATGCATAAAGACATACATGGGAGAAGACACAGGAGAAGACATCAATCAGAGAGAGCGAAAGACATGAGAGAAAAGAGAACAGTTGCAATAGTCAATAAATCATATATTATTATATATTTCTTTTGATTATAATGTTAGTAATCTCCAAACAAGGGCACAAGTCAAGGTCTGGGTAGATTAAATGGGAAACGAAATCAATTGTTGTAATCAATATGTTGGATGCAGGAGAAATGGGCAGGAGTAAAGGCCTGGGCGACTTTGACAAGGGCTAAATTGTTATGGCCAGACGACTGGGTCAGAGCATCTCTGAAACAACAAGTCTTGTGGGGTGCTCTCAGTTAGCAGTGGTGAGGGCCTACCAACAGTGGTCCAAGGAGGGACAAATTACAGAAGTCACAGAAAATTTTGATGATGGCTACGGAAGGAATTTGTCACAACACAGTGCTTCGCAACCTGCTGCATATGGGGCTGCGGAGCCACAGACTGGTCAGAGTTCCCATGATGAGGCCTGTCCACCATTAAAAGTCCCTACAATGGGCACGCGAGCATCAGAACTGGACCTTGGAGCAGTGGAAGAAGGTCACCTGGTTCAATGGCCCTGTACATGTAACGCCATTTAGCTGGAGAAGTGATGGCACCAGGATGCACTGTGGGGAGACGACAAGCTGATGGACGAAGGGTGATGCTCTGGGAAATGTTCTGCTGGGAAACCCTGGGTTTAGCCATTCATACTGGGTGGCACTGTAGCCCAGTGGTTAGAACTGTTGCCTCATAGCAAGAAGGTCAGGGGTTTAAACCCGAGGCCATCCCAGATCCTTTCTGTGTGGAGTTTGCATGTTCTCCCCATGTCTGTGAGGGTTTCCTCCAGGTGCTCTGGTTTCCTTCCACCATCAAAAGACATGCATGTTATGGTTAATACGCCAGTCTCTGCCCCATCAAAAAGACATGCACATTAGGGTTAATACTACTCTCTGTGCCCCTGACTGAAGCATGGCAAGATGAACTAGAGTTGGTCCCTGGGCGCTGCATGGTGGCTGCCCACTGCTCCTAGCTACACAGCTAGGATGGGTTAAATGCAGAGCATGAATTTCCCCACAAGGATTAATATATCAAATCTGACCAAGGCAATAGGAAAAAGAACTGGAGTTGGTCCCCAGGCGCTGCAGCTGCCCACTGCTCCTATACAACTGGATGGGTTAAATGCAGAAAACAAATTTATTATATTGGACTTCTGTGCAAGTCATGGATTGGCCATAACAAACACCATGTTCAAACATAAGGTAGTTCATAAGTGCACTTGGTACCAGAACACCTTAGGCCGAAGATTGGTGATAGACTTTGTGGTCGTATCATCAGATCTGCGGCCGTATGTTTTGGACACTTGGATGAAGAGAGGAGCAGAGCTGTCAACTGATCACCACCTGGTGGTGAGTTGGATCAGATGGCGGGGAAGGTTGCTGGACAGACCTGACAAACTCAAACGTGTAGTGAGGGTGAACTGGGAATGTCTGGCAGAGGCCCCTGTCCATGAGGTCTTCAACTCCCACCTCCGGAAGAAGTTCTCATGTATCCTGAGGGAGGCTGGGGACATGGAGTCTGAGTGGGCCATGTTCAAAGCCTCTATTGCAGATGCGGCAGGGGGAAGCTGTGGTCATAAGGTCATCGGTGCCTGTCGAGGTGGCAACCTAAGAACCTGCTGGTGGACACCGGCGGTGAGGGAAGCCGTCAGGCTGAAGAAGGAGGCCTTTTGGGCTTGGTTGGCCCAGGGGTCTCCTGGAGCAGTAGACAGGTACCGGAAGGCCAGAAGGGCTGCGGCTTCGGCGGTCACAGAAGCAAAAACTCGGGTGTGGGAGGAGTTTGGCGAGGCTATAGAGGAGGACTTTCGGTTGGCCTCAAGGAAGTTCTGGCAAACCATCCGGCAACTCAGGAAAGGGAAGCAGGGCTTGACTCAGGCTGTGTTTAGCCGGGGAGAGGAACTGTTGACCCGGCCTGGGGAAGTGGTTGAGCAGTGTAAAGAACACTTTGAGGAGCTCCTGAACCTGGCTGATATGTACTCAGTGGAGGAGGTAGAGTCTGAAGACTCAGGGGAAGCCCCACCCATATCCCTGGCAAAGGTCTCTGAGGTAGTTAAGAAGCTCCTTGGTGGCAAGGCGCCGGGTGTGGATGAGATTCACCCTGAGATGCTGAAGGTTCTGAACATTGTTGGTCTGTCTTGGCTGACATGCCTCTTCAGTGTCGTGTGGAGGTAAGGGACAGTACCTTTGGAGTGGCAGACTGGTGTGGTGGTTCCCATATTTAAAAAGGGGAACCGGAGGGTGTGCTCCAATTATAGGGACATCACATTGCTCAGCCTCCCTGGGAAAGTCTACTCTAGGGTGCTGGAAAGGAGGCTCTGACCAATTGTTGAACCTCAGATCCAGGAGGAAAAATGCGGATTCTGTCCTGGCCGTGGAACAACGGACCAACTCTTTACCCTTGCGGCAGTGCTGAGGGTAGCATGGGAGTTTGACCAGCTAGTCTACATGTGTTTTGTGGACTTGGAGAAGGCATACAACCATGTACCCCGGGGCACTCTGTGAGGGTTATTGCGGGAGTATGGGGTACCGGGGCAGTTGCTGTAAGCCATCTGGTCCTTGTATAACCAAAGTGAGAGCAGTGCCCGCATTCTTGGCACAAAGTCAAACACATTTTCGCTGGGTGTCGAACTCCACCAAGGTTGTCCCTTGTCTCTGATTCTGTTTGTGATATTCATGGACAGGATCTTAAGGCACAGCCAAGGTGAGGAGTGTGTCCATTTTGAGAACCTCAGAATTGCATCTCTGCTCTTTGCAGATGATGTGGTTTTGTTGGCATCATCAGAACGTGACCTCCAGCATGCACTGGGGCGGTTTGTAGCTGAGTATGAAATGGCTTGGATGAGAGTCAGTACCTACAAGTCTGAGGCCATGGTTCTCTACCGGAAAATGGTGAATTGCTCCCTCCGGGTTGGGGCTGAGTTGTTGCTCCAAGTGAAGGAGTTCAAGTATATCGGCGTCTTGTTCATGAGTGAGGATAGAATGGAGTGGAAGATGGACAGGCTGATTGGTGCAGCATCAGCAGTAATGCGGACATTGTATCGGACTGTTGTGGTGAAGAGGGAGCTGAGCTGGAAGGCAAAGCTCTGAATTTACCAGTCAATCTTTGTTCCAGCCCTCACCTATGGTTATGAGCTTTGATTGTGACCGAAAGGGTGAGATCGCGGATACAAGCAGCTGAAATGAGTTTCCTCCGTATGGTGTCTGGACTCGGTCTTAGAGAAAGGGTGAGGAGCTCAGACATCCGGAGGGAGCTTGGAGTAGAGCCGCTGCTCCTTTGCGTCGAAAGGAGCCAGTTGAGGTGGTTCAGGCATCTTATTAGGATGCCTCCTGGGCGCCTTCCTTTGGAGGCTTACCAGGCACGGCCCACTGGGGGAGGCACTGGGGTAGACTCAGAACTCGCTGGGGGGACTACATGTCCAATCTGGTCTGGGAACACCTTGGGATCCCCAGGAGGAGCTGAAGGGCGTTGCTGTGGAAAGGGATGTCTGGAGTGCCCTACTTAGCTTGCTGCCACCACGACCCAACTCAGGAGAAGCGGCTGAAGATGAATGAATGAATGACATTCATTATAAGAATACAATTCATTGTAAAGTACAATGACAAAATAAAGTGGCTTTCTTCTTCTTTAATCTAGGCACTTCAATAATCTAGACACTTCACTAATTAATAGTTATAGGCCCATATCAAATCTCACGTTTCCTAGTAAAATAATTGAAAAAGCTGTTTTCCAGCAGCTCAAAAACTTTTTTGCACTAAACAGTTTTGATGATTTTATACACAGCCTCCATGCCGCCTGTGTACAAAATATGATATATAAATGAAGTTGCCTTGCCTTGCCTTCTTTCTTCATGTGGATGTCAATTGGACATGCTCAATCTACCTAAACATGCATGATCTGATATCACTGTGTTGGTGTTTTTCCACGACATCATAATAAATGTTACTCCAAGACCATTATTGCAATGGACCAATCACATAGCTGTGATGTCGTGCCTTTGCAACACGGGGAAAAAAGACCAGAAAAATATCAAAGTTAACATAACTTAACCCTCAACCTAACCCTAACCTTAGCTGATTGCTAACATAACCTAACCGATAGCTAACCCATGCTAACCTACAACCTAATCCCACAACCACCTTTTCCCCCTCCGAGTCGCAAAGGCATGACAGCACAACAACGTGTTTGGTCAGTTGCAATGATGGTCCTGGAGCAACATTAATTAAATCAAACAACACCAACATGGCGATATCAGTTATACCACCTAAAAATTGTTACAGACCAGGTACACCACTTCATGGCAATGGTATTCTCTGATGGCAGTAGCCTCTTTCAGCAGGATAATGAGCCCTGCCACACTGAACAAATAGTTTGGGAATGGTTTGAGGAACATGATGAAGTGTTCAAGGTGCTGCCCTGGCCTCCAAATTCTCCAGATCTCAATCCGATTGAGCATCTGTGGGATGTGCTGGACCGACAAGTTCGATCCATGGTGGCTCCACCTTGTAACTTACAGGACCGGAAGGATCTGCTGCTAATATTTTGGTGCCAAATACCACAGGACACCTTTGGGGGTCTTGTAGAGTCCTGCCTAGGTGGGTCGGCGTTGTTTTGGCAGCACACAGAGGACCAACAGCACATTAGGCAGGTGGACATAATGTTTCGGCTCATCAGTGTATATGCATGCAAGTGCACATAACAGGGAAATCTCTCACTCTCTCTTCTTAATTATTTTATTTTTTGTGATATATTCTATTTCTGCTTTTGGAAGATATACCTAAAGAATGTTTCAAGTATGCCTCTGTTGACTAAGCCATACTATATCATTTAATAACCCCTCTCTGACATTTGCTATTACACTAGCACACCATAATAGTGGTGCCTACTGTGCAATCTTTGCGGTGAGCACAGCTGCCTGTAGACAGCCCCAAATCCCAGCCAGCTTCAAGGTTTGTTGTGGGGAAGCACTCCCCCAAGACACACCGTCCCATTTCTCGAACACACCTGAGCTCAGCAGGGCACAATCTAAAGCTTTGCACCAGTATGAGTGAGCTGCCCTGGGAGTTAGACACATACATACATACATAGGAAATAAATCACTTCAGCTAAATAGAGGTTGTATGAAACATTTTAAAACTCTAACAGCATTTTATTCAATTTCTACCACGTTATGGCATGAAAATACACACATTACAACTGAGGGCATTGATTCACACGAAATACAAATGAACAAACAAACTCAGACACACAAATGCGTGCACACATACACAAACACCCTCTGGGGATTTTTACCGTGTGTTTCCATTGTAGAACTGCATGTTTCCCATGTCATGCAGCACCTGGACTCTGAGGGAGTCATGACGGTTGGCCTGGAGACACTCTGAGGGAAGGGTAAATCAATATCGAGGATGGGGGGTGAGAGGTTGACAGTGGATGTGAAGGTAAGGCAGGTATAGAGTAAGCTTGATAGTTTTCCTTCTAATGTGAATTCTACAGAGATACTGAGTCTAATATTACTTTTGGATGAATAGGACAAAAGTTTTAAATCCCACTTGAGTAACTCTTTCTAATCCTATCTGACTAAAAGTGTGTTTTCTTTCAGACAACCTGTCAAAATTACCTGCAGCATGGTGTTGAACCACCACATCAACATAATGTGGTTCCACTGCTCCTAATGTATTATCCTTCTGCCATTCAAATTTACGATTAAGACATGATTTTGCAATTTTATTGTTGACAAAAAAATACACACAGCTAACAGGCTCTGCAGGGAATGTCCTCTAGGTATGGTAAGATAAAGTTATGTCACATTTTAAGATAACACTTTATCAGTCCCCATGGGGAAATTTGATTTCTGCAGCAGCCGGTAAGAACAAAACAGAATTGGTATAGTACTTAAAAGAATAAAGACTTAAAAACAAGAGGTAAAATCCAGCTAAAATAGATCATAAATAAAACCGAAACTAAGAATGAACAAGTAAGTGTGACCTTTCACTACTACCAAATATACATATACATAATAGTATGCCCAATGTGAAAGTGTACTCAACATGCAAATAATATTGTGCAAGATACTGATTAGTACTTTGTGATTGTGTCATGGCCACTCCTGAATCTACCCTTGATGTCTTGTCTCCCTAATCTGTCTCTGTGTTGTCTTTCTGTCCAGCAGAGCTCCCCAGTGTCTCCATATTGCCCCCCCCCCCTAGATCCTGGTCCCCTGGGGCCTCATGTATCAATCGTTCCTATAGGCAAATTTGTTCGTACACACCCACAGGATATTTTAGCCTTGAAGTATGTCTCAGAGACGAGTGTAGAACCTGGGTAACCCCTGAATTTAGACATCGATTGGCTAACACTGATGTCTTTGCAGGCCTGGGTGATTGCTCATTGCAAGAGGTAGACTATCCATAGTTTTCAGTCATGTGACAGTGGCGGGCAAAAAAAAGTTTCAGCATGGCAGCCAACAGTGGAAACTCCATAGAGCAGCAGCACAGACCTGTCAATTTTCCAGCTGTTCCAAGCAATGACTATTTGGATCACCTTACGAATGAGGAAAAACAAATATATATTAACAAACTACAAGTTTTGGGCACTTGCAATCCATATACAGCACCCGCCGCAGTATTTCAGTCTCTAAAAACAGCGAAGTCCCTGCCAGAGCTCCAATTTGGTGATGTTTACATATATCTTGTGGAGAATCCCTCTCCTTACACTGCCGCCAGGATGAAAGAATAAACAATATAAAAAAAACTAGCCATATACAGCTAGTTTTTTTTTTTACTTAAAAAGAAAAAAAAGAAAAAATGCACTGATCTTTTATCTTTTATATAGGTCTATGTCTTCACACAATGATAGACGGAGTACCCCTTTTCATTTCACTGCATGTTTTACCTTGTATTTCTGTGCATGTGACAAATAGAGTACTTGAACTTGAAAGCTTACAAAAGTACAGACAGTTATATGTATTTTCATTCTGGATGGGTCAATAATGCTGCTGTTTGAGAAGTGTTTTGCCTGCCAGGTGGGCGTTCCAATATGAATGTGATGTCAAGTGAAAACTATGAATAGATGTTAGGAGGAAGGAATTACAAATAACCATCATGCTTTGCTACTGACTGTCAGACAATCTAAAAAATTCCATGGGTGTGTAAGAACAAATTTGCCCATGGTAACGATTGACACATGAGGCCCCTGGTCCCTCATGCCACTATGGCTGTTTATAGTATATTCATTAGTCCCTTATGTATTTTAGTCTTGTTGTCAGTCAGTCTATTGCTTGTTGATGTGCTCTACATACAAAAGGTGCTAGTACTTCTGTGTTATTCCAGTCTACTTAGTCTGGTTCAGTGAACCTTTGCACATTGCCTTGAAAAACTTTCAGTAACCTTGTATTTGTCTTTGCATATCTGCCTGTCTGTGTGTGTGCATGCTTCTAGGTCTACCATTATTGAACTTCTTACAGATTGTATTTTAAGGCCATGGACTAAAGGATCCCTTTCTGATGAGGAATAAGTACTCTAAGGAACACATTGCATTGCATGACAGCTCCACTTTCCAAATAAATACAATGTTCTTTGGGTGATTAAGATTGCATACAAGCTATTAAGAACCGCTAAACACACTCATAAACATGTGTTTAAATTTTTAAAGAGGTTAAATTTCATTTTGCAATGTGCACTTATTTTGTTTTTTTTTTGTGTGGTTTTTTTGCTTAAATATTGTGGCCTTTAATTAATCTTTATTTAAAGCAAAGATCCTGTAGCCTGCACCTCCTACCGCTCAATAAGCTTGTTAAAAGTTGACTAAATTGTTATCAAAACTGCTGGTGCTATGCCTGGAATCTATTCTCCCATCTATTATCTCTTTGGACCAAACAGGGTTTATTCGAGATAGGCATTCCTTCACCAACCTTAGATGCCTGTTTAATACAATCTATATTGTCTCCAACTCTAATACCCATGAAGCTTTGATATCTTTAGATGCCAAGAAGGCATTTGATAGAGTGGAGCACCCTTTTATACTTTACAGAGGTTTGGTTTTGGGAGAAATTTTATTTCTTGGATTAAGCTACTCTACTCCGCTCCACAAGCCTCAGTCAGGACAAATAATATTCAATCATATTATTTTTTGCCTCTATCGCTCTACAAGACAAGGTTGTCCTTTGAGTCTGTTATTATTTGCAGTCGCCATTGAACCCCTTTCGATAGCGCGCCGATCTAACCCCTATATTACAGGCATATTTAGTGATGGAATAGTATTGAAGGTCCCCTTTATGCAGATGACCTCCTTTTATATGTTTCCAGCTTGCCTATTTCTGTCCCTGCTGCCCCTGCTACTCTTCAATCATTTGGTCAAATATCTGGATACAAATTTAACTTAAACAAGAATGAGATATTTCCTATTAATACAGCTGCTAAGAATTATTCTCTACACAACTTACCCTTTAAAATTGCCGAACATAGTTCTACATATCTTGGGAGTCCATATTACACACAAATTTGAAGACCTCTACAAAGCTAACTTTGCCCCCTTATTGACCCGAATCCGAGAAGACTGTGAACGTTGGTGTGTGCTCAATCTTTCTTTAGTTGTGTGAGTCAGTTCTGTTAAAATTAATATTATTCCTCGATTCTTCTACTTGTTGCAATGCATACCGCTTTTCCTTCCTCAGACCTCCTTCCATAAAGTGGATAGTCAGATCTTGGAGTTTATCTGGAAAAAGAAGGCTCCTAGGCTGCATAAACATTATTTGCAAAGGCCTAGGCAACTTGGAGGGCTGGCTTTACCGAATGTCAGGTTCTATTATTGGGAAGCCAACATTAGAATTTTTAAATACTGGCTTCAATATGAGGCCTTTTCAATATGAGGAAGTTTGGACAGAGATTTTAGAACAAATACATGGATCATCTATTTATGAAAGACATGGTCTTATTCAGTGTAAAGTGGTACACTGTACTTACTACACTAAGGCTCGGTTGGCTAAGGTTTATGACGGTGTATCACCAGCCTGTGATAGGCATCAGCAATCCCCTGCAAACCTCATACACATTTTGGCTTTGCCCATCCCTACAAAATTACTAGACAGACATGTTCAATACCCTGTCAGAGATAATTTGGGAAAAAATAGAACCAAATGCTCTTGGTGCTTTGTTTAGGGTCTCCATCCCATCGCCTTCCCTCTCTAAATCCAAAAAAATGTTTTGGCTTTTGGAAATCAACTGTAGCTCCCTCTCATACCCACTGGATAAGAGACATCCTCTATTTTCTTAGATTAAAAAAAAAACAGATTTTCATTAAGTGGTTCCTCCAATAAATTTGGGAAAATATAGGGTCCGTTCTTTCAAATTGTTCAGAAAATTAATTTCCAATGTATCCCTGATTGAGGCAGCTCTTATGGCTTAGATGGGTGTTAATATTGATTTTGCTGTGACGTGGGTGATGTGCCGCTGCACTGACTACCGGTCTATTATTGACAGTTTATTATTGGTTGACTGATGGTTTTTTTCCCCTTTTCCCTTCCTTTTTTTTCTTTTTGTTGTTTGTTTATGGTTGTGTTGTTTGTTTGTTTTGTTGGTTTCTGTGGATTGTTGGGGTGTTTAGCAATGGGTAAATTGTCACTTTTTTGTGGTGTGTCTTTGTAAAGGGAATGTATACTTTTTACTCTTTGTGAATGCGCTGATGACACAGGTGTTTTTTGTTTTTTTTGCAAATCCTAATAAAATTAAAAAAAATATAGTGGCCTTTATGCTTTCATTGTGTACTTCAATGATTGAAGGAGTGGTATATCATGTTGTAACAGAGTTCATACACAGCTAATAGCCATACAGTGAGAGATCTTCCCAACAGTATCTGTGTGTGTGCGTGTGTGCATGTGCGTGTGCATGGATTCTTACTAATGGAGGTGGAATATGCAGTAATGACATTATTTATGTAGTTGGGACTGATAGGGAAGCTGTACAGAGCCTTTGGTGTGCTATAATCTTCCTCCATCAGGTACTGAGGCTGGAAGACTAGAGCAGAAGTAACCATGGGACTGATTTCAACCTGGTGTGAAGACTGGACAGCAATGCTCCCGTGATTAAATTGCACCTCAGAGGCTATGGGGGGACAATACATGAATACAAACACATATTAGTTTTAAACTCAAAGTCATCTGTGTATTTCTATCTTAAAGTGTGTGTGTGTGTGTGTGTGTGTGTGTGTGTGTGTGTGTGTGTGTGTGTGTGTGTGTGTGTGTGTGTGTGTGTGTGTGTGTGTGTGAACTCACAGAGCTGTGTATGTGCTAGTAACAACTGCAGGAGTGATTGGCTGTGCTGGAAGGTCCGCAAATAAAGTTGTCTCCCCTCAAGAGCTTTATGGTAACATTGCAGTGTGTCTTCAACATCCAGGGGGACGCACACAAGAGACATTGATCGCTGCTTCTCTGCACCACAGATATGAAAGACATATGCACAAATCCACAAGCATGTGTACACACCTAAAACACACTAAAACATGCAGGCACTCTCAGCAATTTAGCAGTAATTGAAACCAAACCATAAACTCCATTCTACCATTTTTATAGGACGCATTAATTTTGATAAGTTGGTGTTTTCTTGTACAGTAATCATTAATCCTTTTCATAAAATCCTAGTTCTGTACAAAAGGGACTGACTGGTCGTGGAAATGATTGATGACTGTACAAACCATGATGCTCGTCTATGCCGAGGTTTGTGTGGTTCTTCCACTGGGGGTTGTGGTGGGAGTCTGTATCCCCTGGAGTGGTACTATTTAGACTGGAAGAGGCATTTGGGGGAGGGGCCCAACCACTCAGCAGCTGATGGCCCGCATAGCTCCTGTTAGTAACCTGACAATTATATAAGCATGCAAGCACACGTATGCATACATACACAGAGAGCGAGAGAGAGAGCGAGAAAGAGAGAGATTAACACAATACTTTAATAAAATGTTTTTAAAAAGTTACAAAACAATAATAAACAGGATAAAAACCTTCACGGTCACTAACATAAGATTCACAAAATCTAAATCATTTCAGTACACTCCCAAAGATCAGCTCATCATCATCATCATCATCGAGCGAGAGAGAGAGAGAGAGAGAGAGAGAGAGAGAGAGAGAGAGAAACTAAGATAATTAGCAGAATAGCAGGAGTTTTGTTTTGGCCTCCTCAACCCAGTGTTCATAGTAGTACTACCAACACACATTGAATAGAAATAACCTTGAGCAGTTTTGCTTCTCTTCACTTTAGGGTGATCAAATATCCCTAGAATTACTCAAAAGCCATTTGAGCTGTTTTGATCACTCCTGCACTGTTGCACCAGTGATGAATGCAACTGCAAAACAACTGAACTGAATAAAATGACAACCGAGCTCTTCCTTCAGAAGACAACTGCATATATACTGCTCAAAAAAATAAAGGGAACACCTAAAAACACAATATAGACCTCGATGAATGAAATATTTCAGCTGAAAATCTTTATTTATTAGACAGAGGAATGTGTTTAGAGCAAAATAACCTAAGAATGATCAATGGAAATCAAAATCATTAGCCCATTAAGGTCTGGATTCAGAATCATACTCAAAATCAAAGTGGAAAATGAGAACATAGGCTGATCCAACTTCTGTGGAAATTCTTCAAGACGATTCAAAATGAGGCTCAGTAGTGTGTGTGGCCTCCACGTGCCTGTATGCACTCCCTACAACGTCTGGGCATGCTCCTGATGAGACGACGGATGGTCTCCTGAGGGATCTCCTCCCAGACCTGGATCAGGGCATCGGTCAACTCCTGGACAGTCTGTGGTGCGACATCGCGTTGGCGGATGGTACGAGACATGATGTCCCAGAGGTGCTCGATTGGATTCAGGTCTGGGGAACGTGCAGGCCAGTCCATAGCATCAATGCCCTCGACATACAGGAACTGCTGACACACTCTGGCCACATGAGGACGAGCATTGTCATGCATGAGCAGGAACCCAGGGCCCACTGCACCAGCATATGGTCTGACAATGGGTCTGAGGATCTCATCCCGGTACCTAATGGCAGTCATGGTACCTCTGGCTAGCACGTAGAGGTCTGTGCGGCCCTCCAAGGATATGCCTCCCCAGACCATCACTGACCCACCGCCAAACCGGTCATGCTGGAGGATGTTGCAGGCAGCAGAACGTTCTCCACAGCGTCTCCAGACTCTCTCACATCTGTCACATGTGTTCAGTGTGAACCTGCTCTCATCTGTGAAGAGCACAGGGCGCCAATGGCGAATCTGCCAACCAAGATGTTCTCTGGCAAAGGTCAATCGGGCTGCACGGTGTTGGGCTGTGAGCACAGGCCCCAATTGTGGACGTCGGGCCCTCATACCATCCTCATGCATTCTGTTTCTCACTGTTTGAGCAGAAACCTGCACATTAGTGGCCTGTTGAAGGTCGTTTTGTAGGGCTCCGGCAGTGCTCCTCCTGTTCCTCCTTGCACAAAGGACCAGATAGCGGTCCTGCTGCGGGGTTGTTGTCCTCCTGCGGCCCCCTCCACGTCTCCTGGTGTACTGGCCTGTCTCCTGGTACCTCCTCCATGCTCTGGACACTGTGCTGGGAGACACATCAAATCTTCTTGCCACAGCACGCATTGATGTGCCATCCTGGATGAGCTGCACTACCTGAGCAACTTCTGTAGGTTGCAGATACCGCCTCATGCCACCTCTAGTGGTGAGGGCACTAGCAAAATGAAAAACTAACCAAAGATCGGCCAGAAAAGATGAGGACAGGCAAATGATCTGTGGCCACCACCTGCAAATCCATTCCTTTTATAGGGGTTGTCTTGCAAATTGTCTAATTTCCACCTGGTGGAAATTAGACAATTTACCAACAGGTGAAATTGATTCACAAATCAGTGTTGCTTCCTAACTGGACAGGTTGATATCTCAAAAGTGTGATTGACTTGGAGCTACATTGCATTGCTTATGTGTTCCCTTTATTTTTTTGAGCAGTGTAGTTTGGTAAGCCAAATACACTCTTTTCACAGAAGTTGGGTCCAAGTTGTCCAGCATCTTCTAGTCTAACAGTTTGCCAGCAGACCCAAGAGCGGGTCTTGAGCCACTGCCCACTGCTCCTAGTGGCACAGCTAGGATGGGTTAAATGCAGAGAGGAATTTCCCCATGGGGAATAATACATAGAATACCAAGATGTGATAGTATGTGTCTGTGGACATGTTACCTCTTCCCCAGTTACTCTTTGCATCTTAGTGTGGTGTGGTTGTGGGACTGGAGGTCCTCCAAAGGAGCTAATCCTATCAAGCAGCCTTTGCTGTGCATGGACCAGAAGAGGATTTACCATCAATATGTAGCGTTCTCTGTGAAAGAAAGATGGGCAAATAGACAATCAGGCAGACACAAACACACATGCACATACTCACTCATACACATATTGCTCTCTACAGATAAGTTTTGTAAGTCACTCTGTGATTCCCACACAGCTTAATGAGCAAAAATTGTCAAACTGTAAAACGCTCGAAAAAGTAGAATGTATGGGGATATATGCATGGCCACTCATCTCTACCTAGAGAGATGAGAATGTAAACTGCATTTACAGTTTTAACTCAAACATCTTTTTCTACCTGGATGCCACTTTTCACTTTTATTCATTGTTGGATCAGAGCTTGCAAAGCTTAACACAAACATGCTGGAGATTGAGCATTGTTGAGGATGGAGAGAGCAAGCTATTACCCAGGTCATCAACAAGGAACATCTGTGCGTAATGTACCTCTCTCCCTTGTATATGTTTATGTTTCAGTAAGTGCAGGGGGTAGTTGCCTTAAGAGTTAAAGCTACATTATTCAAGTTAGGCAGTAATGGCCTACAATAACAAAGGCTTGATGCCAAAACATCTACTTACTGTCAACCACTATAAATTAACTTGAGTTAATACAAGAGTTTATGCAGAACAAATTGCACCCACTGGCAATTCAATACAACAAGTAGTTTTCCTGCTAGAGCCTCAATAGTTCTGGTACAACTAACCTTCTTTCAGTCTTCTCACATTTCATGTATATGTTTGGTCTCTCAAAATTATCAGCATAAACAGAGGGCTCTTGAACACTAAGGAAGGACCAGTGCTAATTTTGAGTCTTAAGTAGTTTTGAATAGGTTAACGCTTGGCAGTAGACAAAAAATAGACTTTCAGTACGAAGCCTTTGTTAATGTATGCCACTGCAGCTTTACAATACATATTGAAAGCTCCAAGGAAATAATGCTCACAGCAAAAAAAAGTACCACTATTGTGCTAAACTTGCATAGTGTAGCTTTAACAAGAAATGTCTGGCAACCACCTGGAAAGGCTGTATGCTGGACTGTCACTTTGAGACCAGTGAGGGTAGCAAGTTTAAATAAATGCGAGTGTATCTCATTCACCGTGTATATGAGTTGAATAGAAGGGCAAAGTGAGCCAGCGTCTCCCATTTTGCTCTAAAATGGAGCAGCTCGAGTGTGTATAGCACCAGAGTTTGGACCCAGTGCAGATCCACCCAGGTGCCATCGTCCAGCGGGCCTGAGAAATGGAGTCTAGCTTCTAGGTCCTCATCACTCACATCATTGTTATACACACTCCACAGCTGGTTAGGGAATACACAGCAGAGTGATGGAGTCATCAACAATACTGTTCATCAACTTGACATTTTGAGCATAACTTTATGTTCAAAAGAGCATGCCCTCTGTTCATTGAAACCAAAGAAAACAATCCTTTAATATTCCAAATCATTGGTAATCTTACTTTGTCTGGTTAAAAATCAGGTCAGTGTGTGTGTGTGTGTGCGCATTTTATACCCCTAGTCTATCTAGCATGTCCATCAATAAATCAGTAGCCAACACCAGTAGTGGAGTGAGGATGGTGTGCAGCTGGTCCACTGTGATGGAGGAGGGAGATCCCATCCGAGCACCCCTCTCCACCAGGGTAACGATCCTGCAGCCTTGGTCCCACAAGGTCTGACACACACTCTGTAGGGTGTTCCAGTGGCTGCCTCGATGTGCTAGCACCTAGGCATTGATGCACATTACATAGATAAAATAGATAAGAATAGCTAAGTATTCAGTTGATAAGGTGTCTGTGCCTTCATCTGTGTGTGTGTGTGTGTGTGTGTGTGTGTGTGCAGTGACTGTACCATGGACCTGCGTAGGTGTAAAGCAGCTTCGTCTAGTGAATCCAGCAGCAGAGCGGTGGGGTGCATTGCTGGAGTGGATATGTCAGGTGCGTTGGTCTCCGTTTCATTTGCATTCTCCCTTACCCCACTACTCTCCACTGTGTCAGAGACTTCAAGGTTCTTCACTAGATGGGAAGAGGGTGCATCGAATGGTTTCCACAAAAAGTCTTAAAGCCTTTCTTTGCTTTGACAAACTGGGTCAAAATAGATCTATTATGACCAAATTTGCTGGGTATGAAACTGAGACGTGATTGATGCTATTTTCTACCACATTCGTATTGCTTTAACTCTTTGCTAGAATGTTTGGGGATGTTTGTGCTCCAGTTACTACATATATCTTTATGTGTATGTGCATGTATGTGTATATGTCTGTACGTGTTTCCCTCACCCTCCTCCCTCTCCTTGTTGGTGTGCCCACTGAGAGGGGAGTTTATGAGTGACAGTGATATGGCATCAGGCTCAGAAGACTGCTGTTGTTGAGGCCGTATCCATGGCATCAGCACTCCAGAACGGACCAGAGAGAAGAACAGGGGGTCAAACTGGCTGTACCTGAAATGAAACACACACGTGTGTGTGTATATGTCAACATGGGTTGAATTTGACATAATAGCTTAAATATCCTATTACATATCTGTGGTGAGTGGGGTGCAGTCGCACCTGTCTTGAGTCAGCCTAACTGGCTCAAGACAGGTTTAAACACAGGCTGTGGGCATGTGGACCCGCATAGCTCTCGCCAAAATAAAAAACATTTCTTTTGTTTTGGAGAGAGCTATGCATATATATCATTTCAACATATGTCTGTTATTAGTTGTATGTCTGTATATAGTCGTATGTCAATATATGTCTGTTATTAGGTGTATAACATTTCAATACATGTCTATTATTAGTCTTTTTTTTAACTAGTTTTAACTATGTCATTTTAAATCTGTGTTAAGTCTTTAAATAAAAAGACTGTTGTGCCCTCATTCTCCACCTGTGTCCCTGTCTCTGTGGCGGAAAGCCCAAGATGTGACAAAATATTAAGACAAATACTTCAATATATACCAAACAACAGATTGAAAAAGAAATACCATTAAGATTGCACCCCATTATATCAACTGCTTTGGTAGATGACATAAAAGTGTAAGTTAAAATCCCAAAGATCCATTGAGTCCCAGGTGCTATAAGGTAAAATCACCATCCTCACCCAAAGCAGAGAAACACAGCTCAAACTGGGTTTTAGCAAATGATTTTCAGGTATTGTTGGCAAAGTTCCAAGCTTGTTCTGCCATATCTGCTTGCTAGCCACAACTTAATTTCTTCCTGAAACTCACTACCTGCCTTGTACTTCTATAATTTAGCTGCAACAAGGAAGACATAAAACACTATATGCTTTACCATTTTCTCCTGAAAAGTCCTATTTGATGCTAACCACTGAAATGTACAACAACAAAACCAGACATGATGTGAATATTTGTAGATTAGTGATGCCTTAAATATGTGAGAGCTAATTTAAGATGTGAGAAAAACATGAGCAAATTTAATATGTGAGACAGTCTCAAAAAGGACATCTGTGTCCATGTAAAGCTTCAGAACAGTAAATGCAAGCCTGCATCTTGTGTCTGTTACCTATACTGTACTAGAGGTCCATGAAGTTTGTCTAGGCCCCTGTGAAGCACTGCAATATGTGCCTGAGCCATGATGTGGTTAAGCTGTGACCTCCACAACCCCTCCTTCCAGCGTATGCGCCTTAGCTGCAGCCGATGCTGATAGCAACGCATTAAGGATGACATCAATTTGAGCATATTCTCCACAGCCTGCATCTCCCTACACACACCAACACACACATACACATACACACACACACACACACACACACACACACACACACACACACACACACACACACACACACACAAACAGAGCTAGGTTTAAAACATTCAAAAATATATTTTCTATGAAACATTTCATTTCCTAACATATTTATATTTTTAACAATTAATCCAATATTAAATTTCTCATACAATAATGATTAGTCAAACTTATTAAAATTCTATATTCTAAAGTTTCAAACCACTTAAAATTGGCCAGCTGTTAGTTCAAAATGTATTGCACCATTCTGCCATCTACTGCCTTTCCTCTGTCAAAGTTATTTCTGTATCTCATGCCTTTGTAATAACATAGAGCTTGATCTACATCTTACGGAGCCCCTGAGTGGTCACATATTTATTTTCTAGTTCGTACGCTCATTTTACTAAATTGTGTGCACGTTTTACTCAGTATTTATGTGTGTGGTCACATCATTTTTTTTCTAGTTTGTGCGCTCATTTTACTTAATCATTTGACCTTGGAGTTTAGTAAAGTTGGAAATATAGTCACAGATTTGTAACATAACTTCCCAGATCAATAACTCAAAAGGGAAATATTGTTAAAACACAAACAAGGCTCAGTGCTGACCTCTTGGACAGCTCCATTTTTTCCCATACCAGTAGTGACCCTGAAACAGTTTCACTGTCCTCACACTCTTGCACAAACAAGCGCGCACGCACACACAACACACACATGCACGCACGCACGCACACACACACACACACACAAACACATACACACACACACACACACACACACACAGAGGCGCTGCACACATTTGCTTAAATCAATGGGCCAGACAGTGTGTTTGCGTGGGACAAAAGCGACATTCGGTGTACTGTCACATTATCCATCTAACACAGCTCTCCCTGAAATCATTTCATAACATCAATCTTTGATTTTCTGTGAAATAAAATCCCATAAAATGTTCCCTGAATTTGGCAAAACAAATTTCTTGATGCATGCTCAATAACCTCAATAAAGAAATCACAGCAAGCTGAATCAGTTGATCTGGATGCAATGTTTATTTAGAGAAACATTTCATCACTCATCTAATGCCCCTTTTCCACTGCATGGTACCGGCTCGACTCAACTGAACTCTACTCGCTTTTTTTGGTTTTCCATTTGGCAAAAGTTAGGTATAGTACCTGGTATCAGGTACTTTTTTGGCATCACATCCATCGAGGTTCCAAGTGAGCTGACATGAAAATAAAAGGTGACATGAACATACCACTATAAATAAATAAATAAAATATAAATATAAATAAATATAAATAAATATCCATTATCCGAACCGCTTATCCTGCTCTCAGGGTCAGGGGGTGCTGGAGCCTATCCCAGCAGTCATTGGGCGGCAGGTGGGGAGACACCCTGGACAGGCCGCCAGGCCATCACAGGGCAAAATATAAATATATGTATATTCATAAAATCTTAAAAAAAAAAGTAGTCAACACACCAACAAATGACCAGTGGGGCTTCGCTGTAAGGGGATTCTATCTGTAGTGGAAATCAAATCCCAAAAAGAAAAGCGAGTAGAGTCGAATAGAGTACAGTCGAGTTGAGCCAGTACCATGCAATGGAAAAGGGGCTTATGTGACCTCTTCAGTCTCAACTGACTGCAGATATCCCCACCCTTATAAACAATTCAGTGGCATAACGACCGAAACCAACGATCGGTTTCATATGCAAATTGCCGTGACCATTAACTGCAGTTACAATGGCCATGTGTACTATTGACAGAGGATTGACGAATAGTTGCAATCACAATATTATAAACATTGTATCCAGATGAACTGATTAAATGTGGTGTCTTTGTCTACGTCTAGGTTTGTTTTGTCTTTGTTAGATGGCTGGGAGGGCTGGCGCTGGATTCAGCTGGGAGAGTTTGGTCTGCGGCATCCTTTGGGCCCAGGGACGGTGGCCCTGACCGGAGCTGCACCCGAGGAGGTAACACCAGGGGCGGTCTGATGGGATGTGGAAGCAGCGCAGGCTAAGCTAATTACTAGCCTGTGCAGACCGGCAGTTCCGATAACACCGAGGGTGATCTGGTGGCAGCCTCGCCTAGTGTTGACTGTGTTTTTGGTGTCGTCATGTGGAGTGCCAGGAGGTGTGTCAAAGGTGTCTGGCTAGGACAGCTGGCATTGGATCAGCTGGGGGAGCCTGGTCTGTGGCCTCCGGTGGGCCCAGGGACCACGGCCCTGCTGGAGCTGCACCCGAGGAGGGAACACCAAGGGTGGTCTGAAGGACGCGGAAGCAGGGCAGGCTAAGCTAACTGCTAGCCCATGTAGACCGGCAGATCCAACAGTCATCCTGGCTGGCGTTCGTTCCCTGGAGAGTGGAATTGTTGGACTGTGTTGCACTGAGAGGACTGTGTTGTTAACTGTTTGTGTGTGTGTGTGTGTGTGTTTTTTGTTTGTTTTTTTTTGCTTTGTTCTCTCTGTTTTTGTATGTTTTTGGTGGTCATTTTTGGGAATTTTGGATGTGTGTTTTTGTCTTTTGTGTCGCACTGTTGTGGGCTGGGGGAAACGTAATTTTGTTTCTTTTGTGTACACAAATACATGAAAGAAATTACAAGTTGTTCCTGATTCCTGAAAACCTCTGAATTAAGTTTGTCCTTCAGGGTAGACTACTTAATGACCGTCTTCCTGCCTATACTACCTGGTTGGGTTTAAGATGTTGAATGCCTCCTATTTTAGTCCCCTCTTTTTAAGGAATCATAACATAGATAACGTATCTTTTCAGCATTAGAAAATGTATTTCATGACAAAGTTTAGTATTAATTAAGGTTTATTTGATGTAATATGTAGTTTCTAATGGATGTGATGTTAACACATTAATATTGAAAGAAGCAAGCTGTGTATAAATGGGGGAAAAGGTTCCAGTGTCAGTCATGATGGCTGGAATCATGAAAAACACCACTTCTACCCCCCCCCACACACACACACACACATACCTTCTACTTTTCCCTTCCCGAAGAATGCCGAGTTGTTTTTTCTGTAGTCTCTTCATTTTTTGCTCATTATAAGATGTGTCCTGAGCACAACACATTTTGAGAATTAGGACTGTAGTAAGTACAGAGGAGATTAAACATTATTGTTCAAGTAAGAATACAAAACATATTATATTATGGCTTTCTCAAATTCAATCATTTGACCATAATTAAATGGTACAGCCCTGTATTATCTGACCTCCTGCCTGTTTCTTGTAAGGCGTAAGCCTTATAAGAAGCACATATGGCTTTGTTGTCATATGATTACTGGCTAGGTATAATACATTATTAGAATGACATCACAGCCTAATTTGATAACAGTCTCCCTTAAAGTGATATCCTATTGGGCTTTGGTGTGATTCTGAATTAGAATTACTTTAATGTGATTTGCAGTATGTAAATATGAAATTTTACATAGCTACATGAAAACAGATGTGATGGTTGTGTGAACTGAAATGTCTCAGTGAGAGAAAAAGCTTCCTCAGATCTGTAATTTGCTCTTATAGATATTGTTGGGTAACTTTGATAGTGGTACAAGAACTTTGGTTTGATTTCAAACTTTTGGGCTCTATTTTCATGCTGACATGGGGCCAGTGGAGACACAAACACAGGCTGATTGAAAGTTCTCTTGGGCACAAGATGAATTTTTCCTGCCTGCGCCTGTTTGGTAATATTGTTGTTCTAAAGGAACACCTCTGTGCTAAGATGCGTGGGTAGCTAGGGGTGTTATGATGTAGGTCCACTGGTGCACTACAAATTTGGTATATATGTTGACCTCCAATGGACCTATCGCTCAGTCCCACCCCTTGAACGCAGACGAGCCAATGGCAGTGTAGTACCAAATGCACACGGGAGCTCACTCGGACATCTAGAGCTAACGACTCTATTAAGTAGCATCAGAGTTGCATCAGAAGTCATGGTTTTTGTGATGCTTTATGGATATAAGTTTAACAAAAATGGTCAAACGATGTGCATGGGGTACATGCAACACTGATACGAGGTATCCTGAGAGGATAAGCAATGGGGTATATTTTATCTAATTTCCCAAACCAAAACAAGAAAGGTAAATTAATTTATCTTAACCGCGGTGCACGAACAATGCTGGTCCTGGATGATGTTATCTGCAATCGTGATGACCATGAGATGAGGCTTTTCCATCTTGCATTGTGATCTGTAAACTCTCATCTCCAATTTAAGCTTGTCACCCACCATATTTAGTTTTAAATTTTGTACATATCCCTCCAGGGCATAGTGAAGTCATTTTTGATGGCTTCTAGACGAAATCAGGTCCTTCTGTCTACAAAAGTTATGTATAGCCTCTTGGGATATAGTTTTGACACCAATAGTTGCCATTGTAACTCTCTAGTCAGCCCAGGTAGCTTGTCTGAGTTAGCAACAGTAACTAAGAGGGGCGGGACTGAGCGATAGGTCCATTGTGCTTATGACTACTCCAGCTCAGACCACATCTGAGCACAAATGCACAGCAAATGAGTTAACCAAAATGTGTTTTAATGGCTGTTAACCTATGCATTGCACCCCACTGAAACGAACCACTAAACCCACAGCAACAACTACCTGAATGCAACCTTTCAAATAATTTAATCTAGAGGGGCGTCTGGGTAGTGTAGCGGTCTATTCCGTTGCCTACCAACACGGGGATCCTGGTTTGAATCCCCATGTTACCTCCAGCTTGGTCGGGTGTCCCTACTGACACAATTGGCCATGTCTGCAGGTGGTAAGCTGGATGTGGGTAAGTGTCCTGGTCGCTGCACTAACGCCTCCTCTGGTCGGTCAGGGCACCTGTTTGGGGGGGGGGGGGGTAGCGTGATCCTCCCATGCACTACGTCCTAATGGTGAAACTCCTCACTGTCAGGTGAAAAGAAGTGGCTGGCGACTCCACATGTATCAGAGGAGGCATGCGGTAGTCTGTAGCCCTCCCCGGATCGGCAAAGGGGGTGGAGCAGCAACCGGGATGGCTCAGAAGAGTGGGGTAATTGGCCAAGTACAAATGGGGAGAATAAGTAAGGGGCAAAATTAAAAAAACAAAAAACAAAACATTAATCTAGAAAAAAAAGTTGATGTGAATCAAAAACTTTTTGCACTCATCATGACGCACAGAAAATTCATCCTAAAGTAGTTTAATTTTGTGATACAGCTTCAACAAATAAATGAAGATGTACAGTGTTTTTGTGTTATTTCTTTACTTAGATTCTCTTTATGTAGTTTTAGGACTTAGATGAATATCTGATCACATTTTTGGTCACATTTTTGGTCAAATTTACGTAGAAATACAGAAAATCCTAAAGGGTTCACAAATTCTCTAGCGCCACTGTAAGTTTGCAAAGTGAATGCCTGTCCCATCCAATAGGATGTATCCCTATCCCTGAGTATAAACTGTCTGTACTAGAGCCTGATATCTGGATGGGAATACTGTGGAATTCCTGTGCATTGGGAGTCAATTCTATTATCCATCCCATGATCACACCAGGACAGGAGTTTTTTTTTTGTTTTTTTTTTACCGAGTCAGAGAATTGGGATGTGAAAATCCACTCATGTCAGCTCTAGTCTTTGTCCATTGACAATCTCTAGGCTTGTGCACAACATAAGAAAACTGAAGGAAATTTGTCAGCTAGGCTGTTGAATAATTATCTTTATGTGCGCTGCTTCAAATCATGTTTATTTTGTTTTGGCACAATGTATAGGGATAGAGTATATAACTTGAGGAAGGAGGCCATATAGGGAAATAATTTACCGTTGGATTTCATACAGCCAAATTAACCGAGGAGAAATGCAGCCTCCCTCTTCATCCGTCAAAAAAATGACAATACGCTGCACCACAGTGCATTTAAAGGGTGTGAGAGAAGCTGATTTGATTGGCCATGCCCCATCTCCACCTACTTAAAATGACTCATCCTAATTCAACCCCTTTCTCCACTGCGCCAGCATTGCGCTTTCGTCTCTAGTCACCGAATTACCAAAAATATATTGGACATGCCAACATGGGCCAGAGCTTGTGTTTCTGCTCAGTTTGTGTTTCTGCTTGTGTATGTGTCTGTTGATGTGTGCACATTAGTATTTTCACCTTGGACGATTTGTTTGCTTTCAGATCTTGACCTTGTCTTCCACCTTGACTTTGCCCTTCATGTTCCAAATATTTGACAGTCTTATCATGCCTAACAAGTAGACAAGCCATTCAGACACACCAGGTTAAAATTAATAAAGACAAAACAGCTAGTGGCATTGTCTTATTTTCATCAGGTTCATGATTCAATCTTTTCTGTCCTCACCAGAACTTGGTATCACAGTGGTATTTTTGCTTAAGTGAAAAGAGCATGGTAAACATATACCTGCAAAGACATGCAAATATTTTTTCTCCCCAGCGTATGACAAGGTGTAATTGGTTTTCTTCCATGGCTCTCTGAAGCAGCAGTGCAGCAAACTCTATGAAATACAACTTCTGTCTGGACTTCATAACTGTCTCACACACACACACACACACACACACACACACACACACACACACACACACACACACACACACACACACACACACACACACACACACACAACTGTAAATGACTCTCAAAACATCAGTTTGTGTGAGTGTGTGCGTGTGTGTGTGTGTGTGTGTGTGTGTGTGTGCTACTTACCATCTTTGTAGGCACTCTTTAAGGAGCTGTTGGCAATGATGAAGTAAATATTGACAGAACCCTCTTGGCTAGTCAGTTCCTGTGAGTGTATGATCCCTAGAAACAAAGAAGGCGGCATACAGTATAATGTTTAGATCATTTCTGTTTTCTTACTGAGTCTAGATATGTTCAGAATATGGATAGTCAGCCATAAAGTAAAAAAGCCAATCCATGGGGTGTCCGGGTAGCGTAGCAGTCTATTCCGTTGCCTACCAACACAGGGATCACCGGTTCGAATCCCCGTGTTACCTCCGGCTTGGTCGGGCATACCTACACACACAAATGGCCATGTCTGCGGGTGAGAAGCTGGATGTGGGTATGTGTCCTGGTAGCTGCACTAGTGCCTCCTCTAGTCGGTCGGGGTGCCTGTTTGTGGGGGAAGGGGAACTGGGGGGAATGGTGTCCCCCTGGTGAAACTCCTCACTGTCAGGTGAAAAGAAGCAGCTGGCGACTCCACATGTATCAGAGGAGGCAATTAGCCCTCCCCAGATTGGAAGAGGGGGTGAAGCAGCGACCGGGATGGCTTGGAAGAGTGGGGTAGTTGGCCAGATACAATTGGGGAGAAAAAAGGGGGGAAAAAGCCACAAAAAAAAAAGCCAATCCAAAATATATCAATCGCTTTGTGGCAACTCTGCGCCAAAACTGGGGTGCCCTGGCATAGTGACATGGTCACAGATGGTCAGTGAGGACACAACAGCCCAGTTATTAAAACTAAGACTTAAAAACGCTAGTTAAAACAACTTAAAACACTAAAAGCAAATGCTCATTAAAAGTCTTTTCGGTGGGGAGAGAGCCCTGTGGATCCACTTCCCCACACCCACCAGCTCTCTCCCTTGCTCTGGAGTGTCCTTGTGTGGGGTGTGAAATTCAATTTATCTGTCCTGAGCTAATGAGACTAACCCAGGACAGCAGGTCCACATCCCACTCAGCCACAGTCTTATTGAATTAAACCTTTGTTTGTAAAAAGTGGTGTAATTAGCAACACTTAACATTCATTACACATTCAAAACAGAATGAAGAACTGCTTTCTGACATTCACAGGCTTATGCTGGCTTTTGATGAATGCTATTTAAATCAGGATGCAAGCTTTCATTATATTTTCAGTGATGTTCATCTCTTTTCATCGACGAATACATATAGTATCTAAAATGTCACAAATATTGTAAAATGGCAGTTGAAATGTGTCAAATTATGGTATGACAGTTTATAAATAATTTCCTTTCTGCCCCCATTTTTTCCACAAAATGGGTAAACCATAAAAATGTGTGTTGCAAAGCTGTTGTTTTAGTTACCATATGCTGTTTAGCTACCATGCCTTTGTATTACCCATCTACCCCTCTTTCTCATACTTCTCTTATTGTCCAAGTGGTTGATTCTCCAAAAAAGTGCTCCGAAATCAATTGTGTGCGAGTGTGTTGTTTATGTGTGTGTTACCTCTATTCAAGGTGACAGTTCCTGTGATTCCCTTTTTATTCTTGTTCTTGCCATGTAGTGCCCTCATTTTAAGATTTAACTTCATCTCTTCTTCATTTGCAGCAGATTTTGCTTTCTTAGACTGGATCCATGTACAAATACACGCACACACACACACACACACACACACACACACACACACACACACACACACACACACACACACACACACACACACACACACACACACACACACACACACACACACACACACACAGACGAACCAACAAATATTGGCTGAACATGATGTGTATTTAATAGCACAAGGCATGTAAATACATCACATAATAGTAATATGTATATGTATATCAGGTTATTCTGTTTTGAAAAGGGGTAACTCATGGCTACACTCTGAACTGCTCCTTACCCTCTCAGTCTCATCAGTGGGCTTAATGCACTGCAACTGGGCCTCATAGACCTCCTGGAGCAGTTTGCAGCCTTTGTCCATCACCAGGGAAGCCATACAGATCTCCCCGAGCACTGGCAATGCCTGGCCAAGACGGCAAAGGACAGGATAATTATCATTTTCTGTGTTCTAAAATCTTTTTTACACCTCTCAAAAGATCATTCACCCATTTGATAAAGCCAAATAAACACAAGTCATTTTTCTATGCTTTGCTTTCTTGTGCTTGCTATACAAGAGACAATGAATTCAGTTTTATTCAAACATAAAATAAAAACAAGAATTGAAAAAATAGAAAATAATATGAAATAAAAATTATATTTCATCAGGGCACTCTATAAAACGAACAGTAGGGCAGCAGCGAGCGAGTGAGACTGGAACTGCATAACCTGGTGCAGTTGGGGTAAAGAAGTCCTTTGATTTGACAATCAGCGAGGACTCACTGAAATGAACAACTATGGACTACATCAGATCACAGTCCTTTGAAGGACTGTCAGAACATAGTGACGCTTGAGTAAGAGGGTCTATGGTGCCTCCAACTCTTAAAATTTTCTAAATTGTCGCCCCTTCCCCCGACTATTTCCAAAAGTTGGGAGCTCTGTTGCACTTTTAACATCTTGTTACAAACTTGTATTACACTTCATACACAATGAGGCTCTCTCAACTCAGCCTTTTAGCAAATGCATTATCTAATATTACAGATGTGACTGAAGTATAAACTGGTTTGTGTCTCCATTCTTGCGCTGAGTCTGTCTGGCGCTGCAAAATCTTAGCAGTCCCTCATGTATCATAAAGACTGTCAACCACTGGGCAAAGCAAAGTTGACCAATAAAAGGATCACAATTTGCTCTACCTAAACGCTGAATATGATTGGACTTTGTTGATACTGTAAAAACAATCATGATTTATCAACTGATATAGTATTTTAATTTTGTCATGTTGTCAACTTTGGAGTTGTTGTTTTTCAGGATGTTTTAGTCAGTTGTTTTCATCTGCTGGGATGTTTAAAATATATTTTCATCATACACACATGCACAAAAATACACATACCTTGGACAGGTAGTAGGTGATGCAGGCAATCATGTGCATGAGCGACTCCGAAGTGTCTCCAGAATATTTTTGTTTAAGAACAGCTGAATTCTCCTCCAAAGCCACCAAACACTTAATTAGCACCTAGACAACAGAAGACACACACACACACATGCACACGTAAGTGATTTGCTTATATGTAATGAAAAAGGACATTAATACAAAAAATTAATTTAATATTACTAATAACAAATTTTCTTTTCGTGTTTCTAGTTAAGACAGGAAACAAAACAAAGGTTACCTTTGCAGGATTGACTGGTATAACTGATCTTATAGAATACCTGTGCAATGGGGTCACAGGTGATCTGATGAAAGATTAGTGGGGCCAACAAGCCATAACAGCCCACAGCACCTTGCAGGACACCAGTACTGTTATTCAACCACATGGCCAAGTCCACAGCCACCAGCATACGTTCACATTCTTCTAATCTGGCCTCCTGCAAACAAACAAACACACACACACACACACACACACACACTATTTCCAAATCCAATCAATAAATAGTGAATTATTTTCACATCAATGCAAGTGGTATACAAACACAAATAATAATACTGAAAACAATGAACAAGTAGCCAAAATGATGAAATGGCAGTTTACTCTTCATGAGCTATTACAGTTCCACATACACTGATTTTATTGAGCAAAAGGATAAAAGAACATAACACAACATTTAACCATCCTGATCGTTCATAGAAAAGCACACATGCCAGGCCACTGAGTCTTCCTTATTTTGATGGCAGATGGTTTGTGGGTGTGACAGAAAAGTAACACAAGTGGCAGTGCAATAAGTTATTCCTCTCAGAAAATAACAGTAAAGTAACAATTCTACATTACTTACAGAATCTTAGTAAGTTTGAATCATACCCACACATGCACATCCTGTCTCACTAGATTCCATTGTTACCTGTCCCCAGATAAACGGTTCGTTTTCACTGGCTGAGTCACAGCAGAGCACATCCTGCTGGATATTAATCGCTGTCTCTATAAAAATGGAGGTCAGGAACAACTGCAGGAGGGGAGGAGAAGAATGCTGTAGGGTCTGAACATGCAACCTGCAGAGTAGGTGAAAGGATATGGGAATAAAAGATTCAAAAGTGACGATGGTACACAAACAATAAAAGAAAACTTAATTCTTTGTGCATCTGTGTAGATGTGTGTGTTCCTGCCCACCCTGTCAGAGCAAGGCAGTCCTGTGTAGTGGGGGACTCATGTTTGGGGTAGGTGAAGTGACTCCACAACTCTCCACAGGCTTTCTTAGCTATGGCATACTGCTCTGTTTGAAATGCCGCCTGGGGGAAGAGTTAAAACAGCAACAAAACAGAGAATATGTGAACTGTTCCCCCTCTGACTGTATGCTGGCTATTGATATTAAACTAGATAACATCTTGCTTTTGACATGCTGAAATTCAAACACAAAACAGATGGTATTACCCTTGCAATACTCATGGCCCTACCCACCCTACTGTGTACCTACACAAGAGAACTTGTGCAAGCTTGGATTTCTTTACTCATTTTACATGTAGAAACTTCGCATTGAACTCCAGTTTAAATTCAGAGGTGTATAGAGTGTAATACACTTATTGTTCTATCATTATTAATGATACAATAATAGTGTATTATTAGTGTATCATTATTAATTAGAATTAATTTCTTAAGTCAGCATTATTTTTCGAGTACATTTAGGAAAAAAAAATTAAAAGTCATCATTGAAACAATAATTTTTTGCTGAAAAATGTGCCTGGAATGTGGCCATGAAAATTTGTGCTACGGAAATTCCTGCCTCAACCTGCTTAATTGTTATGAACACAGGTACAAGTTCTCCTCATGGCTAGCAAAATAAGATATATCACCAAGGCACTGCGCGATAGGTGTGAAAGTTCAATAAAAATAGAAATATGGGCTGTCACAAAATGATGCAAGATAGGAAAAACTAAGATATCCAGAGCCTGGTTTAAATACAAATGAAACATAACCATACAGCTAAGACCTAGCTCCACAGAATTACTCATTAGAGAAGGCATGATTAACGATCAGGGTAAAACATGTTTTGGTCAGTATCTATACCCTTATGGGAACTGTGCTTTGTTTTTGCCAACATAAGCCATAATACACTACTTTTGTTATGCCATCAAAAGCCTTAGGGTTTTACAATGTCTGTTTTTGTTTCTCCTGCCGAAGACCAACCAAGATACAGTATCTCTTCTAAGTGTCAATTGCTGTGCTGATACAGTACACTGTATCAAGATGTGTGAACTGGTATGGACCTGCGCTAGGAGGGCCCAGGTGGTGTGTAGTGGCAGTGGTATGAATGCCAGGATTGGGTATGTTGTCTCTCCTATGGTGTTCCCCACTAGCTTGCCCTGGCTGTTGTAGGCAGCTACAGCGAACACATACATCTGGTTGGGCTCCAGCCCCTCCACCCTTAACTTACACTGGCCAGCTACTGCTGGCACCTGGCAAAACAAATACAATCACACACACACACACACACACACACACACACACACACACACACACACACACACACACACACACACACACACACACACAAACACACACACGCACACACGCATGTGCACAGAGAGAGAGAGAAAGAGAGAGAGAGAGAGAGAGAGAGAGAGAGAGAGAGAGAGAGAGAGAGAGAGAGAGAGAGAGAGAGTAATAAAGTCATGGACACAAACAGGTCTCACAGAATGCAAGGAGGTTGGAAGAGTCAAATCCTACCAAATTTCCAGTGCCTGGCAGGCAACAGTCTCCCATACGGACCTTCAGGTTGATACCCTCCGCCACGCGACCACAGATCTGGTACCAACATACCTAGAAAGAACAACTATTATAACCTTAGATTGTCCTTGGGTTGTCTACTGCTACTAGGCTTGGACAAACTCTTTTTGCAAACCAAGATTTTCAGCAAATCTCACCTGCCCCTCCAACTGGTAAGATGCTGGGGCAAAGGTTAAAGAACGGTTATTGCGGAAAAGAAGGACGGGTGGAGGTGGAGGTTTATCTTTTTCCTCCTTTCTCCAGTATTTGGTTTTAGCTGGAGGGGTTTCATTTGGATGAGCGGTGGAGCAATACAGCCTCCTTTCCTCGACCCAAGCTTTCTCTATAAGGGCCATGGCCTCCTGGTGAAAGCACAAGGACATACAAAGGAATTAGTCAGACACCTTTTCCATAGCAAGGCAGAATGGCTCTAAGCATGGAAAGCAAACATTTCAATGGCATTCCACAATTTGGCATGGAAAGGTTCCAAACCATGCTCATTTCTGGATTGTCGGCTTCGCTTGATAACTGTGCTCAATGAGGTCGGATCATGCCAACAGAAGGGCCTAATGACGTCAATATTCAATAACTGTTTTCACATTCAAATCACATCAAGTGATGCCCCATCTGGTACTGTGTTGATATAGAAAACAAAACAAAACAAAAATATCTGAATCTGTGCCATGGTCAGTGGAGGTCAAACTGGCATTGACTGAAATCTGATCCACCAGCATATTGCAGAAGCAACTTGATGGCTTGTAGGTTTTCTGTGGGACTTCAAAATCCTAATATCAGTTTCAATGCTGATGGTAACGCAAACTATAACAGAGCTGCGGCCTCATTATGGCTGCAGGACAAGTGCTTGCACCCCTTTCACTCCATTAATAACTTTGAAACAAAGGTGAAATAGTCATTTGCACATTGTGGTGGGTGTGTATGTTGGGGGGGGGTGCTTACCTGGAAGATCTCAGGGTTGTCCCCAAGACTTATGGGTCACTTGAAACATGTTTTCTTGTAGTCTACACACTTCCTGTTCCCATTTTGCACTTTTCATGTCAGTAGTGACAACAGATATATTTACAAAAGCTTTATTTCTGCAGTTGTGTGACTTGTTTCTAAGATAGTCTTTTCTCTCAGTTCAACACATTTTAAGAAAAATCCTAGAACCCCCCCAAAGGAAAGGGTTATTTTGCCTACAATAGTTTTGTTCTCGCTCTGGCTATCGTTAGGTATTATCTTAATTCCCCATCAACTATTGAGACAGCATCAGAGTCACACCAAATTTGGCATGACACTTTTCTTTTTCTGAAACTGTTGAATGGGATACATTGAGTAGACTGAGATGCAGTTTGTTTATGTTCAACATTACAATATTTTACCTCCAGTAATCTCTTGGTACTGGAGATGCTGTTTGGCTCACTGTTGTTGTGCATCAGCAAGGCTTTTTGGGTCAGAAAGAGAGCTTTGGATGCCTTGTTCTTCTTGATTCGATCCAGCAATTCAGACTCTGTCAAAACTAGACACAACCAATCAAGTTTCAGGACAAACAGTCCTAATTATAGCTCTATATGCATTCTGAGAAGTGCTAGTAGAGTCATTATTGTTAAGGCAGGTAAGTTAATATAATGAGTTAAAATGGCATGAGATAGTGGCAGGGATTTCAACAAAATTCCTGGAGCAATTTGTCTCCTATTCATCAAGTTTGGGATGAGGCAACTCCACCTGCCCTCAATTTAGGATACTTTCTTTTGAACAAGCAGTCCTGCAAGTGTGATAATTCATACATTAAAGCCAATTCAAGCTAAAGCCAAGGCTCAAAAGTTAAAAATCACAAAAGCTGATTCATTTTTGTAGTGCTGTAAGGTGACTGACCTGGGTTTAGTTGCAGTAATTTAAGTGAGGCCCGGTGGTAGATATTGATCAGCTCCAATTGAACATCTGTGACTGCCAGGGGCAGAGAGCTAGACAGGGAGGGACTGGGGTTTTTAACCTCTGCTGCTACCTTGATCTTCTGCTCTTCCTCCTCATTCTGGTCCACTTCTTTTCCATTTTGTGCGTCACCCACTTCAGATGATATTGTAGTTGATGAAACAGCAGAAGGGGGAATGGGCTTAAATTTCTATCAAGACAAGAACAGGGTTTTGGATCAGGTTCCCAGTCTTTAGGAAATAATTCTCTAGGACTTTTCAAGTACATTTTCCATGAGTTTTACTTGGATATACATGACATCCATTGCTCAAAGAAGGTCATATTATTCAGTATTAACTATTAGTGGACACTTCAACAGTCTGTCAATGGACTGTGTAACTTTTAGCTGGTCAGTGAGCATACCACCCAAACTTCAAGCACTGATGCGCAACCTCAACTGAAAATCGTGCTAAATATATGACATCTCAGCAGGTAAAAACAAAATTTCATTTATCTAACATTACAATTTTCCATGGCCTAAACACTGTTTCTAGGACATTTGATCAATGTTATCATTTTTCTATAATTCTTTACTATAATCCTTCCCTTGAAAAAAAAAACAAGTATTGAATACACATCATGTATTAGTTTTGTATGTTTATGATACTGCTGTAATATTACTATATTATATGATTATATGATCATTAGATTGTAGTGCTATGCTAATAACCATTTCATAATTTTTTACTGAAGTAAAACAACAGTAAACAGAAACCATGAAAGGGATTTATATGTATCATATTAGCAGCTGAACAGCATGAGAATGACGATATGAGGCTGGTTTAGTAAATGAGACCCTTGATTTGCTTCTTACTGAGCCAACTATGAACTTCATCATGCCTTAGAAAAACTCAGAAACTAGCAGTGTTACAGCCGAATTCTTAAATTCTTCTCAGGATGTGCTCTGGCTCATTGGACAATAGTGCAAAGATGAAACAATTTGGAAATGTTCAGACAACCCAAGTTCATCCATCCTAGTATGACACCTGCAGGAAGGTGGATTCAGTGATAGCAGAGCCAATCCGGGGAAGTAGGGTATCCACGCCTCTTGCCAGAACCTCAATACCTCTCTCCACGACCTCACGCAGCTTCTGCAAGAGCTCTGTATTGGACCTCTACAAGTACCCAAGTACCCACACACACACACACACACACACACACACACACAGACATACATACACAAACAACCCCCACCAGAAACAAACACAATTATTGGAATTATTGAATGTCACATTGTACTACATACGTATATGACTGAAAAAGCAAATAGAAGCATATACTGTTAACGATACATGTACATAACCAAAAACGATGGGCTCTATTTTCATACTGGCACAGAGCCAGTGGAGGCGCAAATGAGTCATTTCTACTTTCAAAACAATGACTGAAACAGAAAAAGAGTTGTGTTTGTTTGTTTGTTTGTTTTTTAACTGAGTGAGTGGATCAGTACGTGAAAATCCGCTCATGTGTCAGACTATAGACTTAACTACTGTGTCCACTGTAAATCTCTGTAGGCTTGTGCACTATGTGAGAATACTGAAGTCAGTCTGTGAGTTATGTAAACCTGGCTGTTCACTGATGATCTTCATGCATACTGCTTCAAATTAATATTTTTTTTAATGTAATCTATAGGAATGGAGTATATATTTGGAAGACAGCAAAGGTATTGGTAAAGAATTTACAGTTTCATTCATCCAAGTTAATTAATGCAGGGCGACTCTAATAAACTTCCCCGTATTATCGTATTTTTCCGAACTCCTTCATATCCACATGCCTTCCTGCACTCTCAGATCCTCTTCTGCTCTCCAACTCACTACACCATCGGCCTGCTTGACTACCATGGGGACTAGAGCGTTCAGTCGTTCTACCCCCTGCCTATGGAACTCTCTCCCACAAGAAACTCGCAACATTGACTCTCTTTCAACCTTCAAATCCCATCTCAAAACGTACCTTCTCAAACTGGCATATTCAGTCTGAGACGCGAATCACTGAGTTTTGTGCAGATGATGATTTTATATTTATCTGTTGTATTAATTTTTTATTATCTACCCTGCTTTGTTTTGATTTTATGCTGCCTGATACAGTGCTGCTTGTTTTTTACTGTGTTCTGTAAGGTGTCCTTGAGTGCTCTGAAAGATGCCCACAAATAACATGTGTTATTATGATTATTAATTATTATTATTACTACTAATACTACTACTACTACTGTATGCATCCTAATCCAACCTCTTTATCAACTGCACCACACCGTGCCAGGACTGCACTGGCCATCAAATTACTAAAAATATATTTGGCATACCCATGTGTCCCTGCACTTTTGCCTGTGCCTGGTTCCATGAAAATAGAGGCCCAATTATCCTCTTTAGACTTTTCTGCTCTGTCTTGTGCAACATAAAATTTGCAACATTCCTTAGTCTATAATTTATTTATTTTTTTTAAAAAATATATGCAAGAGAAGGATGCAGAACAGGATAATCCCTCTTTCCAAAGAAGGATTTTCCCTGATCCCAATGGGTATCCTTATCACGATTGTACTTTATACCTTCTAAAGTATCTAGCTACGATCTTTACACCGGCGTTGCTACTGTTTTATACTGAAGATCACTGGTATTAACATCTTCCAGGGTTAGAGGGGTCTTTTTGCCTTCTTTATTGTGCAATTTTTAGTCCTTTGCCATTGTGTTGCATCATGATACTCGGTTATAATTTTGTACTACTAAAAGAATAATTACAAGGCTGATCAGTAAGAAAAACTCATGTTGATTAGTGTCAATGTCACTTATTAGTGAGAAGCACATTAGATGCATTTTTGTGTGCATTTCTTCATTAAACCTCATCATCAAATATAACTGCTGGAGCACTGCTGAAACACAGTTGCTTTTACTTAATATTTACAAAATACCAGTACTGACAGTGCTGAGTCAAAACCACAAATGTTGCTGTAATTTTTTAACATCATGTGCTGTTAATTTTGAGTTTGAAGATGGCTGTCTGCTGCACTTCTTCACAGCACAGGCTGTCAAAATATTGGATTTAAACAATTGTTTCACCCCAGCTAAACATTTTACCCCTACAGTGGGGCTGCAGAGATCTTGGAATCATGAGCACACCTTCATAGATGCTATAGCTGATTGAAAAAAAAAAGGTAAAAAAAAGAAAACCCTTTCGGTATATTCCTAGATGATGCAAGCTTATGTGGCCAAATATGAGTAACAGAGGGTTACCAAGAGCTGAGGTCACGTATGGGCCAAGTCAAACACAAAACAAGTCATCAATGCTCACCAAAAAAATGTTGAAAATCTCTTTTTTAAAAGATGTACACAATGATACTCTTAGTTAAATATGTCAAAACCTTGCTGAAACCATAGACATTCCAAATATGTTACTTGAAAATAAGTCTCTGCCGGTAGAGGCAATCTTAAAACTCATTTCCATTTATTTCTGCGCTGTGAGGTTGGCATATTTTTCCAGAGCTGATGATGGAAATAGCTGCCGAGTTTGCCATCTTGCTTCTTCCTGAATCTGGGCAGAAGTCTTGCCCAAATCTCGCAAAAGAAGACACTGTCACTCCAAAGTACAGTTTACCAATCGAAATACATAACCTATGCCTCCTCACAGATCCCAGCCAACACACGACCAAAACATTTTGATTGATTGATTGATTGATTGATTGATGGATTGATTGATTGATTTGATCCCAAAAAGATTTTGATTCACAGCCAAAAACTTATGCCCACAAAAGAAAACACTGTACCAAGATCAAAGAGTCTGGGGACAGGAGCAAAGACAGTGAAATTGTAAGCAATATGGAAAATACTACATAAATGTTTAATATTTGCAACAATTTTTTTTGTTTTCAATTAATTATTATTTTCTGCTTTCAATGAAAGATTTGTTGATTGCAGCACCAAAAGGTTTGCTCCCAAATCTTTTACATGATTACACAATAAAGATACAAAAGGATCTCCACAGATTACTCTTTTTTAAGTCGATATAGATAAAAACATCTGCTTAATGAGTAAATGTAAATGTATTTGTAGACTACAGTAGTCTTCACATGCCTACCAATGCTTTTGTTACCTTGGGAAGAGAGGAAGGTCTTGGCTGACCACCATCCTCTTCACTGTCTGCTGGATGGAAGACATGGGAACAACCATCACTGTTGTGGGTATGGTTTCACAACAAAGTTTGTCTACATTGGTATTTTATGAACAATGTAGCATTGTTATATAGCCTTTTACGTACATTACACCAATCTACTATTGTACTACTTTTAAATACTACAGATCAATCACAAAATACAAAAAGTTATCAATTGATAAGTATAGTTATACTTTATTGGTCCAATTTTTACATAGGAAATTTGTCATCTCACTGACGATGTTGCTCAGACTGGGAGCAGCACAGTGTCAGCCACACAGCAGTACCAACTGAGGCAGTTGGGGTGAAGTGCTTTGCTCAAGGGCCACATTTGAAATCATGATACATGCAACATCAAAAACATGTATGTTAGGGTTAATACTCCTGTCTGTACCCCTGACCAAGGCAATGGAAAAAAGAACTGGAGTTGGTCCCCGGGCACTGCAGCTGACCACTTCTCCTATACCATAGGATGGGCTAAATTCAGAAGTTGAATTTCGTTGTATGCTTACTTACAATGACAAATAAAGTGTCTTTCTTTTTCTTTCTTTCTTTCTTTCTTTCTTTCTTTCTTTCTTTCTTTCTTTCTTTCTTTCTTTCTTTCTTTCTTTCTTTCTATCTAACCCCGTGGTTGTTAGCTACAACTAAAACCAGGATTATTCAGTCATTCCTGGGATTCAGTCTGTCAACACTGATAATGTGGCTCATGTCTCTTAAATACTAAATGATTGATACTATCTTAAGTATGGACAAAAGCTAATGGTTTGAATAAGCTAAATAGTTGGCTTATTAAAAATGTTATATTCAACACCACTTTTTAATATGTTGACATTGTAATGTATTCCTTATTTTTAATGCCATTAACACAAGCATGACACACTGCTACCATGGGTATAAGTTTGGTTTAGCAAGGAAGTATCCTTCCTAAACCAAACTTATGGGGCTGCTCAGATACAAACAACAACTTTGATTGTATTGGGCACTGTTCAGGTGTGAATGAGTATAACCACATAAATGTGAAGCAGGGCAGTGCTGAAAAAGTTTGGATGCTTGGCAAAACCTTTGCCTTGATTAAAAAAAAAATACAAAAACATGAGTGTACAGGCATGATTCTCACCAGTGTTGTGTGTTTTAGTGTTGGTGTCTTTTTTGGTGTCAGCAACCATCTCTAGCAGCATGACCAGTCTGAGGGTCATCTCAGCCATCACTATGTAGTCAATAGTCACCAGGTCAAAGGCAAAGGCTACCTCACACAGGGCAGAAAGGCACCACACCCACTATAAAACATACACAAAAATATATAACCATAAAACAAACAGACACAAAAGCAACCCTAAAGTATGATATTCTCTGTCAAAGGTACACTTTTGGGAATATCAAGAAGGAGTGTATCTATATTAGGTATATCTAGCAGGGGTGTAAGTCTTTCTGAGAATATCTCTCTTGATCAAATACATATTGTGGCAAATCTCAGCCACAACTGGGGTTCCCCAGTATAAAGACACAGACATAGATGGATGATGAGAGCGTAACAGCCTGTTAATTAAAAACAAAGATGATTTGAAAACACTAGAGTTTAGACATTTAATTAAAAGTCTTTTTCTGGGGTGAGAGCTCTACATGTATGCGTCCCAGCCATATTCAGCTCTCTTCCAGGCTCAGGTGTGCCTTCATGGGGGTGAGGCTGCGTTATAACCTGTCTTGACCCAATTAAGCTGAGTCTAGGTATGCAATTGCCCCCCACTTGCCTCAGTATGTAAACAATATCAAACTAGAGTGGTGCAAATTAACTGTTCAACTTAGCTTGTAACCGCCAGCAAAAATAGTGATTATTTCACCTGGTAAAAATACTAAGAGAACTAAGATATTGCCTGGTTGAAAGTAATAATTGTTAGTTTGGATTTTATCCTTTTTTTGTATTATTTGTCTTTTATCTGGTAGCCTGAAATCGTTTGATAATGATTAGAACCTGAACAACAACCAGCTGACAACATATAGTAAAACAGCCACAGGGAAAAGATATAATTTCTCTCCTGTAGCATGCAAGTAAAAATAATGTGTTGAAATTGATTAATTCCCCAATCTCTATTATATATTGATCTTTAATTTAAAAGCATGCAAATGCCATTCACTCATTCTACACTACAACCACTCATTCTTTTTTCTTTTTTTTTTTATAAATCTATTTCTGATGTTTCCCTTTTTCTCCCAATTTAGTGGCCAATCGATCCCTATTTTAATTCAAACACCCACCCTCGTACTGCATGCGTTTGCCAACTGCATCTCTCTGGCCGGCAATCTCGAAGGAGACGCCTTAAGGCGACTCCAGGCTGAACCACTGCTTTTTCCGACACACACAGAGACGCATTCATGTGACGAACACAAGCCGACTCCGCCCCCCTCCCGAAGACAGCGTTGCCAATTATTGCTGCTTCATCGAGTCCGGCCATAGTCGGATCTGAGCAGACCGGGTGGCGAACCCCAGTCCCCAGTGGGCAACTGCATTGACACAAAGCCGATGCTTAGACCGCTACACCACCGCGGACCCCCAACCACTCATTCGTACATGTAGCACCTATATTAAAGCTACTTTAAAAGTGCAGCATTTTGTTACTTGATATTTCTAGATATTTTATTTTCACACTTGACAATGCTGTGGTGGCTCGTTCTTCTTCAATTACCAAAAGTTTGGATAATTTCACATGTATTGAAACCACACCTTGTTGCACTGTTCCAGCTTCCCCAGGTAATGTTTGGAATCCCAGTGCTGGGACTGAACCCTCTGAAACACATCTTTCATCTTACACCACAAAAACAAAATGATATCCAGCACCAGGTCCCTATCTGGTTGCACTTCCTATGGATTTACACACACACACACACACACACACACACACACACACACACACACACACACACACACACACACACACACACACACACACAGAAAATACATGGTTAAACATAGGCACATGCATACAAACATACAATATGTATGGACACAAGACACAATTGCTTTGAGACTTGAAGTGCTTTTGATTAAAATAAATATGCCAATGAAATGTTCAATAACTTGCATTTTACTCATCACTCATGGTACAATTCATTTTAGCAAATAAAAGTATAAAACACCTGCACTATGTCTGCACTATCGCTCTGACATGATCTGCTTTTGGTGGACAGTGTAGTCTAAGTGAATTTGTCCATGGATGCCAGTGGAAACAGTCTCGTGATACCAGACAATTGGAGATCTTGCAAGCAATATGTCTTACCAATTGGAAAGATCGGTAAGAGATATTGCTTACCAATATCTGGGGACTTCTAAATGCAAGATAGTTGCTACAATGGCGGCGACAACAGCTGCTAACAAACCTAGGCCTACTTGTCACCGCCCAAATATGAAGGGCTGCCCTAAAAATGTTGGATTGGTTCTACAATGCAGGGTTTTTTTTAAACTCTGTTTCCACCCAGTTTTATCAAAGAAAGCTGAGAGATTGTCCTCAGTCTATAGTTGAGTGAAGCGTTCAGAGACTGACTTATGAGTCTAGTGGAAGCACAGTTCTTAGAACCCTAGTGAACCTGGGCTTTAATGGGATCCTATGGCAGATTCAAGTACATTGGAGGAATAATGACCCTTAATTGGAAAACAGGCATTCAAAACATGATTTTGGGACCCACTCAGTCAATGAGTGTATCGTGAGTTCTTTAGTATGGGAAAAAATATTTCAAAATCTATTGGACAATAGCGTTTAATCTATGCATTTCTGTCCTGCCCAAAAGCCCAACGTCTCTGTGATGATTGGCAGGCCTCTTAAAGGGGCTGGATTGAAATTTGGATAATATCAGCAGGAGTTTTATTCAACATGGTGAACTACTAGACCACACACCTTTGGAAAATGACATGGGTGTAATGAACTATTTTATTCATTTATGAATATCAAAGAAGGTTGAATCGGTTCATCTGGATACAACGTTTATTGACAGATACGTTTCATCACTCATTTAAGTGACCTCTCTTCAGTCTATGAATCATTTATGAATAGTTTTCCAAGAACGGAAAGAAAGTACAGTGTCCAACAACAAGGGCAGCCCAGGGCCAGTCAAATGGAGTCTGCCAACGCTTCAAGCTGGAAGATGTTGTGTGCCCACCAAAAATGCGCAATGGTCTCTTCACACCAGCTGCAGTGGACAATATTGACCACAATCCAAGCTCTGGAACAGCAAAGGACTCATTTCATGGCACTGGTATCTCTTTGATACAGCACCCTACACATGAATGTTCAGGCTCTGACCGTGACGTGCTTGTCATCAACCAGTCCACTCCATCCACTAGGTCAATCATGCCTCTTCCACAAGCATACACCAGTGTGCCATCAGTTGCTCTAAAGACAAAGCAATTCACAGCCCCTCCAGTTAAAGGCCCTGTGAGACCCCTTGATTTCCAGATGGCAACAAAAACAAGAGATGAAGAGTATGAGTGGCTGAGAGCAGTGATGGCAGCCCTTGAGGATCAGGAAACAAACAAGGCAAACTGGGTATCATGGTCTGCCTACCATGCTGGTATCCAGCAGACAGTAATCCCCCCTGCAGCCATTAATGCGCTGTTACCTTTATTTCTGGACAACGCACACTCTGCTGCCATGATAAGACATTCAATGGACATTGTCAGAGCAGCAGTTCATCACCTGAACCCTGGGCAGGTGCCTGTTCTTGCTGCAGATCAACCTCTCTATGCCTTAGCCAAGGAGATCCAGTGGACGTGGCCAGACAGCCGCGGAGAGAATCACTTTGTGATCATGTTCGGTGGGCTCCACATCGAAATGGCTGTCTTGAAGGTAGGACCCAATATTTCAGTATACTGTAAGGATAATTTGTGATTATTGTCAGATAAATATAAACATGTATACGTTTACTATTTTAGAAGTATCATACATAACAGGGAAATGATGAAGGTACATGAAAGGGAGTTGAATCTTTGCATTGTAGGTCAGTAAGATTGTAATGTGGACAAAATTCCATCTGTGTGTGCTTGCAGGTCCTGGGGGACTGGCTTGAAGACAGTGGATGGACAAATGCTCTGGTACAGGCTGAGATTGCGAGCCCCGGCACTGCAGATTCTTTTATCCATGCCAGGCACGTGACCAAGACTCGCCATGCCCACCAACTTACAGCTGCTAGCCTGCACAAGGTACTTCACCAGGCCTACAATCACCACTGCACATCTGAAGCAGTCCCTCTAATATTTGAAGAATGGTGTCTACAGCGAGTCAGTGAAAGCCTGCATTTCGACTACTGGTTAAAAACCCTGTCACTTGAGGTCCTGATGCTCATGTACATAAGATCATTGTGGGAGGGCAACGTTCAGCTCTATGTGGAAACCCTCACACAGCTCCTACCCTGGATGTTTGCTCTGGACCACACTCACTACTCCAGGTGGCTCTCAGTACATGTTCGTGACATGATGGTCCTCTTTGATAAACATCCAGCAATCCTGGAGGAATTCCGTGCTGGGAAGTTTGTTGTGCATAAAACAAGTTGCAAGTTCTCGGCTATGGCAATTGACCACTGCCATGAACAGAACAATGCACTAATCAAAGGATCTGGTGGAGCAATTGGCCTGACAGAGAATCCTGAGGCACTGCATCGCTGGATGGTGGCAGGACCAGAAATTGCCAGAATGACTACAGATTTTGAGAATGAAAGCTCCCCAAAAAGTGAAAACCGTGACCATGAGCAGCAGCCAGAAGTGCAAGAAGCCTTCATGAAGCACGTTAGGTCCCTCACAGCAGTGATCGAAGAGATGGGGAACCCATTTCTTGAAGCGAGTCAGGATCTTCTGGTGCTTGACTCCAGAGATATCATGAATTCATCAGTTGCAGACACAGTGAGGAAGGTGGAGTCCTTGGGTGCACAACAGTACAAGACCTTTGTGGAAGAACGGCTGGAGCAGCGAACAAAGCCAGTCACAGATACCTTGCCCAAGAACAAGATGCCTCTCTTCAGCCACCCGCCAGTGAAAACACAGTCAAAGCAGCAGATACAACTTGAAGCACTGAAGCGTGATTGCAATCTCTTCTCGTGGCTGTATGTGTCTTGCCAAATACATGATGGCAATCTGGATCAATTCTTCAGCCACCAAAACCAGGAAGCAGCACCATCTTTGTCTCAGGGAGGGAAAATGCAGCTTGGTACAAAAGCAGACCTCTTGCACTGCATAATGACTGATGACACTGACTCACAACCTGCTCCTGTAGTTGATGTTGTGTTCCTTGATGGTGCAGCTGTGGTCCAGATGCTGAATCCTGGTACAGCAAAGGCCTTCCAGGACTATGCAGATAGTGTCTTTGTGCCGTATGCAAAATCCCAGCTTGAGAAAACAAAGCGTCTTGATATTATCTGGGATGTCTACATCCCAGACAGTCTGAAAGGAACCATCCGACAGAAGAGGGGGAAGGGAATCAGGAGGCGGGTGATGCCAACCACTGCAGTGCCAAAGCACTGGAAAGACTTTCTGAGTGTTGATGAGAACAAAACAGAATTGTTTGGATTCCTCTCCAAGCAAGTCACTTGCATCCCAGTAGATGATGGAAAAGAAGTTTACACAACTCATGGCAAAATGGTGCTCTGCTCTCCTGCCCAGTGTGACTTGACGAATCTCACTCCCTGTTCTCACGAGGAAGCAGACACATGCTTGCTTCTGCATGAGTCATATGCTGTTCAGAAGGGTTGCAAGAAGGTGACTATTCGTACTGTAGACACTGACGTTGTTGTTCTGGCCGTGACCATGTTTAGGAAGATCAAGCCAGAGGAAATGTGGATTGCTTTGGTAGAGGCACCAGCTTCAGATATATTGGGGTTCATGAAGTAGCCAACAAGCTGGATCCAAGTACCTGTGCTGCTTTCCCATTGTGCCACGCACTCACGGGGTGTGACACAGTCTCAGCATTTGCTGGAAGAGGATAGAAAACTGCATGGGAGACTTGGAAGGCTTTCCCTGAAGTGACTGAGGCTTTCAGTGAGCTCATGCAGATGCAAGGTGATGTGAGTGAGCTGTCCAAGTCACTGTTGGAGCGCTTTGTGGTGCTGATGTACGACAGGACAAGTGAAATCACGGAGGTGAATAAAGCTAGAAAACAGCTCTTCACTCAGAAATCCAGAGCTCTGGAGAACATGCCACCCACAAAGGCTGCACTAGAGCAACACATTAAGCAGGCCACCTATCAGGCCAATGTCTGGTGCAAAGCTTTAGTAGCTGACCCTCAGCTGCCAAGCCCTTCTGATTTGGGGCTGGGTGAAGGAAGCAATGGGATGGCAGCCACTGTGGACCACCCTTCCAGAAGCCTCACTGAGCTGCTACGAACGTATCCATTGTGACTGCAAGAAAGGGTGTACTACGCGCTGCAAGTGCAAAAAGGCTGCCCTCAAGTGTACTGTCCTTTGCTTATGCCCAGGAGACTGTTAGGCTTACAAAGGACACACATGACCATACTGAACTAATAATGTCTTCATAGGGTGGGTCAAGAGATGACGACTGACAACACTGTTCAGTCAAATTTAACATAAATTGTGTGAAGTCCACTTTTTTGAGTCTTTGTTTTTGTGTGTGGTAGGTGTTTCCCCCATTTGTTCATGTTTGGTAAATAAAACACAATTGATATAGCCTATACTGCTGATGAAATGTTAGTCTGCCTTCACCTATTAAAGCTATTTTAAGATGATCAGTGTGCTCCAGAACTCTCCTTTGTTTTTGTCTGATCTATACTGCCTTTATGCCCGCGAAAAATGTGAAAAAAAAATTGACAGCCCGAAATATGTTCAACCTCTGACGAGTTCCAGAGGTCAAATCTGAAGTGTTTCCACATCTGAAAACAAACTTCAAGGTGTATAGAAACACTGGAGAAAGTTTCATGCTTTAGTCATAAAATGCACAATACCTTCCATATACAAGCTTATCTGTCCCACTACAATGCAGTTCTTCTCTCATGTCTGGTGTGGTTGTCCAATATGGTCCGAATGTTCCATGTAGCAACAGTCAGTTTCACTTTCTTGCATTTTCAGCCGCTGAAGTGAAGACCCGCTGGCCACAGCAAACCAGCCAGGTAGTTTCTGAACAAGCTTTTTTTTACCCCACCTTTTCAAGGGGCTTCCCCTTACAGAGTGGGCAGTGCTTTCCCTGAAAAGGGCTGCCCGGACACTCACACAGATGCCTCGATCCTGTTGTTACCCAGGATTCAACAGCGTCGCGACCATCACATGTGAGTCGCCTATGTGCAGAGGTCCCACTAGTAGCTTCCAGCTCCTAAAGCCTGCTTCCATCACGTTCATTCTGCCACCATAGGACTTTGTAAACGCTCTCCTCGCAAGTGCTTTTCCCATCGAGCTGTCCTCACATAACGCCTTGCACAGTAGTTAAGACAGTCGGTGTCATGCCCCCACCAAACAGTCTCTCTGGACCTCAGAACCCATTCCTAAGTGGTACACCATAGTGCAATGGGCTCAGTAGATAAAGAGGTTGCCCCACAGTGACGGCTTACTTGTCAAGTGTCAAGTGATGTCATCCATTGACCAACAGAGTGGTTCCTCTGCATGCCATTTGTGCCATTGGTCCGATAGGGCTCATGATCCTATTGGGCTCTTCTGCCACAAACACCATCAAATGTCCTGCTGCCAGTGCCTTCTTGGATTTGAATTCGGAGTTACCTTCCCCTAGGCTTTGCCTAAAGAGGCAAATCTACAAGGCAGTAGAAACAGATGCAGATAGTACCATCTACTGTTATAATGGTAGCAGCAAAGGCTGACCTGACTTGCAAAGTCTGACCTGGCTAATGACATGAGTCAAGTCATTATCCAACCATCCATTATCCGAACCATACACACATATATGTATGTATGTATGTATGTATGTATGTATGTATGTATGTATGTATGTATGTATGTATGTATGTATGTATGTATGTATGTATGTGTGTGTGTGTGTGTGTGTGTGTGTGTGTGTGTGTGTGTGTGTATATATATATATATATATATATGTGTGTGTGTGTGTGTATATATATGTAACCCACATGATTACATGTACCCTGTGACGTAGTAAGTTCCACTAGTAGCCTCTAGGAGGCACACGAGCTACAGAGTTTAAACCATAAACACAACCGTCAACAATAGAGAAGAGAGAATGAATCTGACGAGAGAAAGACTGAAAGAGAAGAGAAATACGGATATTTAGAAACACGGACAACTTTGACTATTCCCCTGTCGTGCAGGTTACATATACACACACACACACACACACACACACACACACACACACACACACACACACGCATACATATATGGTTCGGATAATGGATGGATATATATATATATATATATATATATATATATATATATATATATATATATATATATATTTGTGTGTGTGTGTGTGTGTGTGTATGTATGATATGTTATATAATAAAACTGGTTAGAAGAATCAAACATGAGGGACAGAAAAACTAAGGCAGGGACAGTTCCATCGTCATCTGTGTCTCAGTGAATGCAACTTGCAACTCACTTCCCAACAGAACATGTAATGGTAAATATCATTATTTCCAGGTCCTACTAATCACCCCAAAGTAACCCAAAGTATACCCAAAAGTATAACCCAAAGCATACTCCAAAATACCCCAAAATACCCCAAGGTACACTTTGGGGTACCATGGGGTATGCTTTGGGTTATACTTTTGGGTATACTTTGGGTTACTTTGGGGTGATTAGTAGGACCCCACTTTATTGCTGATAGAAAATATGTTCAAAGACTATTTTACTTATCCACCTCCTGTGTGGAATGGCTAGAAGGAAAATCAAGTCCTTAATATATGTTGTATCTGCCGTTACTGATGAGGAAAACAGAAAATGCCTTTTCATTTGTGGATTTTGAAATGAAAATCGAATCGCTATTATGTTTTCATTCCTTTAATTTTTGATTCTGAAAACAACAGAACAACAAAACAACTATAATCTCTAATAACCTACACATTGCAATACATTGTACTTTGGGGTGATTGGTAGGACCCCAGTGTTATTATCTAACTAAAATGAAAGGAATCTGTCTCTGTCTGTCCCATTGCAACCGGACGAACAGCACCATGCTGTCATTGCAACCCACATTGTGGTCGGAGGGGGGATTATACCCAAACAGGCACTGCACTAGTTACTGAAATAAACAGTCTCTCTCTCTCTCTCTCTCTCTCTCTCTCTCTCTCTCTCTCTCTCTCTCTCTCTCTCTCTCTCTCTCTCTCTCTCTCTCTCTCTCTCTCTCTCTCTCTCTCTCTCTCTCTCTCTCTCTCTCTCTCTCTCTCTCTCTCTCTCTCTCTCTCTCTCTCTCTCGCTCTCTCCTCGCCACCCTCCATGCCTCTGTGATGCTGAAAGACGCACAGGGGAAAGCAGCCGCTGTAGAAAATATGAAAATATTTTAAAACATAATTTAAATATTTTAAAAGTCTAGCCGTTATCCTAATCATTTGGTGCCCCCCACCAACACAACAAATGGCTGGTGCCCCCGGGCACTCGCCCGATGCCATATATGGATAATCCATCCCAGGCGATGGCAGCAGGAACTTCAAATTAAGAAGCAAAAAGGAAAAAGCCATTCATTACAAAATGTAGACATAGACTAAAACTTGTACAAACTTGTGCAGATGAGTGTGTCGGGTGTCCCCCCCCCCCCCAATTGACAACTAACTCAGTAACCTACTAATCTAATATCTAACTGTAGTTGGATATACAGGTCAACATTTTTCAGAAATGTGGTCGTTCTATAAGAGAGTTTCACCATGATTTTCTAAACTTAGTATAGTAGTCTCAGTAGATTTTCTCGAAGCCCCTTTTCACCACTATAATTAAATCAAAAGGGTACAAACAATACAAAGCAGCTGCATCGTAAAGTTCGAAGGATCTCCGTGTAATCACACTGAGCCAGGAAGTCTGTGGATTTTGTTCTTGTTTATTTAGTTTTTTGGATTATTTTGATTTCTGTTCCTGCTGATTTTTGCTTAGTGTTTACTTTCCTTATCTGAATTCATTTTCTAATTACAGGTAGCTGAAAAATGGATAATCATAGACAAATGTACGTAAAATAACACATGTACATAGACTGACCGGAGCAGAGCCACAAACAGATTTGTGAAGGGTGTCTAGCAGGCCAATGAACTCATCAGTCAGTAGCATTCCAGACTTTTCCTTTTCTGTTGGAAACAAAGACTTGACAATGCAACACATGGGTGACCGACCATAAATGTGTAGAAATCAGTCAAGAATGATGTGATTTCAGATGCTAATCTAGGAGGATTGTTATCTAGGACGATTAGCTAGCTAGATAGATAGATAGATAGATAGATAGATAGATAGATAGATAGATAGATAGATAGATAGATAGATAGATAGATAGATAGATAGATAGATAGATAGATAGATAGATAGATAGATAGATAGATAGATAGATAGATAGATAGATAGATAGATAGATAGATAGATAGATAGATAGATAGACAGACTCTGTAAAAAATCAGAACGACAATAGAAGGTTAAAAAGTCTGAATTAGCACATTTATTTGCACCATTTAAAACTAGTAAACAAAAATCAAATAACCTTCCCTGGCTGAAAAATGACACTCATGCCCTTAGAAGACTCCGTAGAAAATCAGAATGACAATGGAAGGTCAACAAGTCTGAATTAGCCCTTAAAAAACAGATGTTAATTTACCAGAAAGTAGTTAAAGATGCAAGATCAGTGTACTTCTCTGAACTGATATCTAGAAATAAACATAATCCTGAAGTTCTCTTTAGGGTAATTGATTCTGTTATTAATGATCCCTCCACTTCTTTTTTTGAACCTGATGTTGAGCTGTCTGAAAAATCTCTCACTCATTTTGTAAATAAGGTGGAGAATATCAGGTCCCAAATCCAGCCTGGCCCTTGCATTCTTTCCATTCCCCATGTTAATTCTGCCTCTTTTACACAGCTTCAACCAATCACAATTTCAGTGTTAGAGCATATATTCTCCAACTCCTCCCCCTGTATCTTGGACATAATTCCAACTAAGCTGCTCAAGGAGGTATTTTTAACTATCACCCCAGTTATTCTGCAAATTCTTAATAATTCTCTGGTCTCTGGTTCTTTTCCAGACAGTTTTAAGCATGCTATTGTTCATCTATTGCTGAAGAAACCCAATTTAGATCCCCCGTCCTTATGTAACTACAGACCAATCTCCAAATTGTCTTTTTTATCTAAGGTTTTGGAGAGAGTAATTTCTTCTCAATTGATTTCTTTTATGAATACTAATACTGTTTTTAAGTTTCCAGTCTGGTTTTAGAGCACTTCATAGTACTGAGACAGCTCTAGTTAAGGTTACTAATGACCTACTGCTGACTGCAGACAGAGGTGACTGCTCGATTTTAGTTCTTTTAGACTCAAGTGTTGCCTTTGACATAGTCGATCACAACATCCTCTTACATCACTAAAAGACTTGGGTATACATCAAGGGCTAGGCTTAGTTTATTATGCTCTTACCTTTCCCCCACACTAGGGAATTCCCTTCGTTTTTAACTAAACAAACAAAGTCTCTCGCTTCTTTTAAATCTCGGCTTAAGACTTTTCTTTTTATGAAAGCTTTTACAAATGTTTGATATTTGTTTTTATTTACTCAAAGTGTTTTTATTTTTACTCTTACTTAGTTTACTCTTACCTAGGTTTTTTTTTGGCACTTTGTGTTGTCACCTCTTGACTAGATCCTTGCTTGTGTTGTATTAACTCTCAGATGTACGTTGCTTTGGATAAAAACGGCGGCTAAATGAAACTGTAAATTACTTATTTTTGTAATCTTATTTTATGGTTTCATTTGTTAGTGTTTTTTATTTTATTCTCTTGCAATGATTTTTTTTTGTATGCGAGTAATTTTTAACAATTTTATCCTGTTCTGTGAAGCACCTTGTAACCCTTGTTTAGAAAAGTGCCAGATGAATAAAGTTTATTATCATTATTATTATTATCTTTTAGGCACATGCAAACACCCTTTTCATTTTGAGATGTATGACTTTTATCCTCTTAAACAATAACAAAACAAACATCTGACTGGTAAAAGGCAAACTGACCTCACGATAAATGAATATTAATCTGTGTGAAGAATGAAAGGAATTATTCTGCTCCACCATTTCAGTTTGATGACACCAGCAATAATAACGTATAGGCCTAATAGGAAATTTGATTGTAATTTTGAGTCAAATGCTCACAGTGAATAAGGTTCACTGAGTCGTATTTTAGCAAGATGAGGACTTTCTTATTTGTAAATGCCAGTGTAGCTGTTGGGTTAGGCTAATTGTTTCTTATGAAAATCCTAGGAAATTTAGCTTCTACATACCTGATGCCCTAGTGCCACCTATGTGCAACTTGTTCACAGCAAGCATTTGTCTGAGGTGCAAGATTTGTTTGTAAACAAGCAAAAGTAAGAGTGTACTTATAAATGTCTGGAATATGAACCAACCCAGAAATAAGAGAGCTTCTTTCAGTCTGCACAACATGTGATACAATCTGAAATGTCATAGTCTTTGAAAAAGTAAAAGACATCCTACACGAGCGGAGTGTAATGAGACAGTGTCTGGAAATCTTACAGAGACAGGCTGTATGTGTGAATATGTAAAACCACCAGCGGTGCATTCTCTGGTACTGCTGGTGGTTATGGAATGTGGCTGGTGGTTATGGCTATGTTATGGTTATGTATGTTTGGAAGCAGCTTATGGAGCAATTGACCCTTTGCTAAGCCACCCCCCTGAAACGCAGACTGACCAGTCACAGCGCAGCATAGGACAGGCTCCGACAGAGGTCCGACACTTTCATGGTGGCGCTCTGTTGACTCCAATGCAAAAGTTTCAGATTTTCTTCATTTTCGAGCTGGTTTTGTGGACTTTTAGGTAGTTATGGTTAAACGTTGTGCCTGGCGCACTTGTAACAGTGACACTCTGTACCCGGAGAGGTTGGAAGGAGATGTACATTTTTTTTTCCCTTTCCAAAACCAAAATCAAACCCTGAAAAGTGTAGGCTGTGGATAAAGCTATGTGGATGTCCTCAAATCCAGTTGAACCCCTCAAAGATCAACAAGCACAGCTTTGTCTGCTCCAAGGTAAGTAATTACTTTTATTAACTGTAAAATAATGTTAAAGCTTGATGGACTTAGCAACAGTAACTAAGGGGGATGGGCCTTAGCGAAGGGTGAATTTACTAATTTTATTGCTAGTCTTGAAATATCATTTCAGGCATCCAAGATTTTTTGGTATCATTGTGGGACTAATTCTCTGGTCCTACCATTCACCATGCTGTCAACTCTATGGCCGATCTTCTGGGAAGACTGCAGACTGACAAAGCTGTCCAGCAAAGCAAGCTCCAACTCTGCTTTCCTGAATGACTCACCTTCTACACCCTAACACAAACAGACACATAAAGAAACAGAAATCTCACATACACGCACACATATATATGTATCGATATTGGACTTGGATCCACCTTGACTAAATGATGACTATTATATGCTTTCTGTATGTGTGTGTACATGTCTCACTCACGGTCAACATCTGGAGCATGTGTTGGGTCAGGGCAGTAAAGATGTCCCAGCGCTCATAATTAAACAACAACTTGATGAACCTCACCACAGACATGAAGGATAATTTGTGGTCTCCTATGAACACACAACATATCAAACAAACTCATATTTTGTTGGCAACAATTGTTACATTTTAAATTCATTTACATTTTCTTATTTGACAGATGCTTTGGTTTGGTCAAACAGATGATTAGTATAAATGTGGTGATGTAGTTTGATAAGTTAGCTCCAGTCCAAGGATTACATTTTAAAAAGGGTTCGGACTCTTTACTGTTAAGTTGACGGCACACAAGCCTCAATGGCAGCTACATCTTGTTTGCAGTCTGAGAAATCACATGCAACAGGCTATTTCTCTCTGGCTTCTACCTTGAGCTATATTAGAATGCCATTCTACAGTAATATTGATTAAGTGTCCAACAGAATCGCCACATCATCATCGCATTTCAAATGGATAGAATTATGGAAAATCTTAAGGATTCCAGCTTTGAGGTTAAAGGTGCAATCTGTAATGGCACGCGCCACCACAGGTTTGTGGAGTACTGCAACAACACGAGCACTTTACTGACAATAAGAAACATGACATATCTCGCTATCAGGTCAAAATTGTGAATTTGAGTGAGAAATGGAGACAACTGAAAACCTTAAAAGGAAGTGATTTTCTCATTCGCATGTAATAAAGCAAACATTTATGAAGTCTGACCAAAACAACAGCAGAAGTGCGGCAGATATCTGCAGTGTGCATCAACTGCAGGCTGTTCTCTATTTTCTTCTTTTTTTTGGATTTTCCCCCCTTTTTCTCACCAATTGTACCCGGCCAATTACCCCACTCTTCCGAGCCGTCCGGGTCGCTTCTCAACCCCCTCTGCCAATCCGGGGAGGGTTGCAGACTACCACATGTCTCCTCCGATACATGTGGAGTCGCCAGCCGCTTCTTTTCACCAAACAGTGAGGAGTTTCGCCAGGGGAACGTAGCACATGGGAGGATCACGCTATTCCCCCCAGTTCCTCCTCCCCCCGAACAGGCGCCATGACCGACCAGAGGAGGCGCTAGTGCAGTGACCAAGACACATTCCCAAAATTGTGTCTGTAGGGATCCCTGACCAAGCCGGAGGTAACATGGGGATTCGAACCACCAATCCCCATGTTGGAAGGCAATGGAATAGACCACTACACTACCCTGATGCCCCAGATTGTACTTTTAACATTTTGGTAGACAGTGTGTGGTCTGGTACGTACGATTAGGAAGAGTTTACTTTTAGTGAAGTTTTTTTTCCCCCTTTTTGTCCTTAATTGTATTTGGCCAATTATCCCATTCTTCCGAGCCATCTCGGTCGCTGCTCCACCCCCTCTACCAAGGCAGGGAGAGGGCTGCAGACTACCACATATCTCCTCCAATACATGTGGAGTCGTCAGGTGCTTCTTTTCACCTGACAGTGAGGAGTTTTGCCAGAGGGACATAGCGCATGGGAGGATCACGCTTTTCCCCCCAGTTCCCCCTCATTGCTGAACAAGCGCCTCGATGGACCAGAGGAGGTGCTAGTGCAGCAACCAGGACACATACCCACATCCAGCTTCACAACCGCAGACACGGCCAATTGTGTCTGTAGGGATGCCCGCCCAAGCCGGAGGTAAGACGGGGATTCGAACCAGAGATCCCCATGTTGGTAGGCAATGAAATAGACCACAACGCCACCTGGGCGCCCACTTTTAGTGGAGTTTAATGAAGAAGACACTAGATACAACATCCAAGCTGTACTAATAAGATGGTTATTAATTTTTAAAACTGTCTGCTGATGTTAAAATAATTGTGTTATTAGAGCTTATAGCGCCCTATTACTAGAGATGCACTTATCCCCCTTTTTTTCCAGTTCTGATCCGATTCTGATGCTGGTATCGGTATCGGCAGACATCACAATCAGTATTCTGATTCTGATGTCTGCTGATACTGATACCAGTTCTTTTTCTTGAATATTATTATTATTTATAATAATAATAATAATAATAAGGTCCGTAGAAGTTCAACCCCTCCTCCACATGGCACGGACCGGGCAACGCAAGTATGGCAAGCCAGCAATACAAGCGGCCAATGGGGCTCTGACAATTAAACACAATGATGCAATTACGACTAAGTAAATCACCATACCGCATCGGTCATTGCGCGGGTCACCAAGGACCACGATCCCCAGTGAGGAACCAGGCTGGGATCGAAAAGTCTGCTACTGGAACAAACTCTACCTACCATGTACTAGAGGAACACCACACTGAGGAAACTCCTCAGAGTGGCCTTCTATGTACAACAACTAAAAACCCAACAAAAAGAACAAGACAGAAATGGTCTAGGGAAGAGTACATAGACGTCATGGAAGCATTCCCCACTGCTTCACTAAACCCGACAGTAACGTCAGTGTCCAAAGCTGCCTACAACATCTGTCGAGAAAAACACCCCACGGACAGATTGAATCTGGATGCCAACAAACTCAGGCGCAAGTCATTAAAAACCAAAGACTAACAGACCTGGAATTCAAAAACATACAAAAAAAAGATCAGAGAGAGCATACCCAACATGAACATCAAGGAGCTAAACATCAACAAACCAGACAAGAAAGCAGCTTCCCCAACGAAGCCATCCAAAACATCAAGAGCGAGATGATAAGATTGTTGAACCTAACAGAAATCAACCAGCTCATATATGTGGCCACTTCAGCCATAGCAGATACAGTAGGAAAAAGACCAAGACAACAACAGAAATGGAAGAGAAAAGAATCAGTTTGGAAGGAGAAAATTGAGAATGCGATTAGGAAACTGCGGAGACAACTATCACTCCTGAGTGAAGTCAAGAAAAACTCGAAAATCAACGAGAGAAAAAGGAAACAACTGGAATGAAAGCTCAACATCAAACAGAAGAATGATATACCAATGGTCAAAGAGATGCTGAAGCAACAGATTCAAGCAAAGGCACAGAGACTCAGGAGATTCGACAAGAGGAGCAAGTTCTTTTGGCAAAACAAGATCTTCAAAGAAGATGCTAAAAAATCTATCTTGAGCTGTGCAAGAAGAAGAAAGACGTCAACGAACCACCTACAATCTAAGAAGTCGAGGAGTTCTGGAGCAAGAACTGGGAGAACAACAAAAGACACAATGAGGGAGCTACATGGATCCAGCAACAACATGATCAGTACAAACACATACAGAATCAAGAATGGTCAGACATCAACACGACTGAGACCACTGCTGCCATCAACAAGACCGACAACTGAAAGGCACCAGGGATAGACAGAATTGCCAACTTCTTGATCAAGAACCTGCCCAGCATCCACCAAGACCTCGCATGGGCCTGCAATGATATCATCAAGAATCCAAAGAAGTGTCCCAAATGGCTCACATGGGGAACCATGTACCTGCTCCCGAAGACAGAGGAGACACAGAACCCAAAGAATTACAGACCCATCACCTGCCTACCAACAATGTACAAGATCATCACCTCCATCATCCCAGAGATGACCTATAGCTTCCTTGACAAAAACAACTTGTTACCAGCAGAACAGAAGGGATGTAAGAAAGGTAGCTATGGATGCAAGGACCAGCTACTCATCAATAAAGCCATATTGCAAGAGGTCAAATCAAAGAAAAATAACTTGTCAACAGCATGGTTGACTACAGGAAGGCATTTGACAGCATGCCACACTCCTGGATAGAGAAGAGCCTCAAGATCTACAGAGTCTGCTCAACAACTGTCAAATTCAGCACAGAGAGGATGAAGACCTGGAAGACCACCCTGAATCTCCATAATGCAGAGGGGTCATTAACATCAAGACCGATCAACATCAGAAGTGGAATCTTCCAAGGGGACTCACTATCACCATTGCTCTTTTGCCTTGCACTAGCGCCACTCAGCAATCTACTGAACAACAGCAACTATGGGTACAAATCCCAGAATGGCAAACTGACCCACCTGTTCTACACTGATGACCTGAAGACTTTTACCACGGACGACAATCAGCAGAAGGGTCTACTCACCATTGTCAAGACCTTCAGCGAGAACATCAAGATGGAATTCGGAATCAACATGTGTGCCAAAGCCACTTTCAAGAAAGGAAGACTTACCAAGACTGCAGACTTGGACCTTGACACTGACACAGTAATCAAAGAGCTAGACCAAGATAGCACATACAAGTACCTAGGAGTGAACGAAGGAGACAGCATACAACACTCAACCATGACAGGCTGTACCTACGAAGAGCTTCAGGAGGACGAGGCCTAGTCCAACTCGAACTGACCTTCAAGACTACCACTATCGGGCTGGATGGATACTTGACAAAAAAAAAAGTTGACCCACTCCTCCGAATAGTAAAACATCAGCTCTATTCCACCAATAAAGAAGCTGCACAATTCAAGAAAGAGCTTGATGTTCCAGAAATCCCACCAACAGAAAATGAGGCAACTACCATCTATGCCAAACGACTGAAGCAGAAGGCAAAACACCATGGCCAGCAGCACCTGCAAAAAACCTGGGAGGACAAAGCAATGTACTGGAAATACCCAAAAAGAATGAAAGACGCAGATGTGGACCAACAAAAGACACACCAGTGGATGAGGGAGCACCGGGCTGAAAGCAGAGGTGGAGGGCCTGATAATCATTGCACAAGACCAGAGCCTGGAAACCAGATCCTATCACCATTGCATCATCAAAGATGGAACAGACCCAAAATGCAGAATCTGTGGAATGTACGAAGAAACCATCAACCACATTGTCTCAGGCTGCCTGGAACTGGCAAAGACTGAGCACATATACAGGCACAACAAGGCAGCAGCATACCTGCACTGAAAGATCTGCAGGAGTTACAAGATCAAGGTGACTGAGAAGTGGTACGAACATCAGCCAAAAACGGTCACTGAAAACAATGATGTCACCATCCTCTGGGACATGCCCATCCACACTGACAGAGAGGTAAAAGCCAACAAGCCTGACATCATTATCAAGGACAGGAAGGAAAAGAGGTGCATGCTCATCAACATGGCAATACCATCCAAAAAAAAAAAACCCTCAGTGAAAGTCACAGAGAAGCTGACCAAGTACAAAGACCTGGAGATTGAAATCAACAGGAGGTGGGAAATGAAGACTGAAACAACACCATTGGTCATCGGCACTCTAGGACTCATGAAGAAGGGAATGGAAAAGTTCACCAGCCATATCCCAGGCAACATCAACGTCTGCGGAGTCCAGAAGATTACCCTACTCAGAACTGCCCACATATCACGACGAGTACTATCAATCAAGTGACATCTGCTCTATAGTGCCTCAGGTCCATAGTTTGGACCCGGCGCTACAGGATGTAAAACAGGATACATGAAAGAAATTATAACAATAATAATAATATAATAATAATAATAATAATGATGACAATAATAATAATAATAATTATTATTATTATTGTTGTTGTTGTTCCCTTGTAAAGAAAGGCACATTTAATATATACTCTATAACAGTATTCACCTCCTCCTATTTTTGAAACATATAATGGTGAGGTGTATTATATATTTTGATTAGTACCCTCATTCTTTTAACAATTTGTTCTAATTTTTTTCTACTATTTTGTGAAATGTACATCGTATTACGAAGAAATTCCTGTATTGTGTAATCTATAATATTCATGGTATCTTATGGAAATGTTCTAGATCTACTCATCCTCTGTAGTATTAGAGGTGGGATAGACTGACTATGTATTTTGTATTCTGATATTTATTGTATCTCGTTATCTTATTGAAATTGGTCTTATAGAAATGTAATATTTAGATGTAGTTTGTAATTTTGTAGAATTATTTCTATTGCCTATTATTATTGACTCTTTGAAGTGTATTTGTATTGTATGAGATGCTGTATGAATGTGAACCTGTTGGATTCTCTGCTAATAAGCACCAGATCATTTAAAGGCACAACTGATGGCAATCAAACACAGAGCAAATCTGATGAAGCAAAGTGCGAACCGTGTAGTTTTCTCCTTTAATTTTACTGTAATCCATTAATAAAATAGTGTCAAGCCTAGTATCCTGGTGTGTGCTGGAAAATTGTATTTTAGTATACATTTGTATATATATATATATATATATATATATATATATATATATATATATATATATATATATATATATATATATATATATATACACTACCGTTCAAAAGTTTGGGATCACCCAAACAATTTTGTGTTTTCCATGAAAAGTCACACTTATTCACCACCATATGTTGTGAAATGAATAGAAAATAGAGTCAAGACATTGACAAGGTTAGAAATAATGAATTGTATTTGAAATAAGATTTTTTTTACATCAAACTTTGCTTTCGTCAAAGAATCCTCCATTTGCAGCAATTACGGCATTGCAGACCTTTGGCATTCTAGCTGTTAATTTGTTGAGGTAATCTGGAGAAATTGCACCCCACGCTTCCAGAAGCAGCTCCCACAAGTTGGATTGGTTGGATGGGCACTTCTTTGAGCAGATTGAGTTTCTGGAGCATCACATTTGTGGGGTCAATTAAACGCTCAAAATGGCCAGAAAAAGAGAACTTTCATCTGAAACTCGACAGTCTATTCTTGTTCTTAGAAATGAAGGCTATTCCATGCGAGAAATTGCTAAGAAATTGAAGATTTCCTACACCGGTGTGTACTACCCCCTTCAGAGGACAGCACAAACAGGCTCTAACCAGAGTAGAAAAAGAAGTGGGAGGCCGCGTTGCACAACTGAGCAAGAAGATAAGTACATTAGAGTCTCTAGTTTGAGAAACAGACGCCTCACAGGTCCCCAACTGGCATCTTCATTAAATAGTACCTGTTAGAGCCTGTTTGTGCTGTCCTCTGAAGGGAGTAGTACACACCGGTGTAGGAAATCTTCAATTTCTTAGCAATTTCTCGCATGGAATAGCCTTCATTTCTAAGAACAAGAATAGACTGTCGAGTTTCAGATGAAAGTTCTCTTTTTCTGGCCATTTTGAGCGTTTAATTGACCCCACAAATGTGATGCTCCAGAAACTCAATCTGCTCAAAGAAGTGCCCATCCAACCAATCCAACTTGTGGGAGCTGCTTCTGGAAGCATGGGGTGCAATTTCTCCAGATTACCTCAACAAATTAACAGCTAGAATGCCAAAGGTCTGCAATGCTGTAATTGCTGCAAATGGAGGATTCTTTGACGAAAGCAAAGTTTGATGTAAAAAAATCTTATTTCAAATACAAATCATTATTTCTAACCTTGTCAATGTCTTGACTCTATTTTCTATTCATTTCACAACATATGGTGGTGAATAAGTGTGACTTTTCATGGAAAACACGAAATTGTTTGGGTGATCCCAAACTTTTGAACGGTAGTGTATATATATATATATATATATATATATATATATATATATATATATATACTAGTGCAATTACTATAAGTGCACAAAGGGCAGATCAACAATTGTGACACAAGTAATAGGGGATTCCAAAGTAGCTGGACAATGTCACAAATCTGTATCACAGTCATGCTACCTATAGATTAAGGTAGGCCGGGAAATTTAAACTTTTTAAGTAATCTTGACCACCAAGCCAGGCCTGAAAACAATGCATGCCTTGTTGGGATTCACCATGCCCTTTGTAAACATGCCGTCTGTAACTTTTGCAAATGCAAGGTATTAGCATTCTCAACAAAGGACAAAGTGAGCAGTTACTTACCTGCAGTGGCTAACTCCATCAAAGTGGATGATGAAGTTAGTGCGCTGAGACATGTAGGGAGAAAGTCATCATGCCCTCGCTCCCCAGCAATGGCCACTCCTTAACACAAGGGAAGCATGAAAACAAAATCCCACAAAAACAGATTTTCATTTTGATGATTAAGAAAAAGGGTATCATCAAACCTATTTTAAAGACAGTGCACCATTCTTACATAAGGTTTGATTTTTTTTTCTCCTGGATAGTAGGGTCCTTCCTATGGTTAGAGGGAGCCAATATAACAGTATTGTTATTTCGGATCATAGTCCTGTACAGCTAGATATAGGCTTCCTAGACTGTCCTAAACCCCAACGCACCTGGCGATTTGATCCTCTATTACTGTCCAGGGACTCCTTTAAAATTTTCTCTCTCAGCAGATAGATATCTTTATGGAACTCAACCACACTCCGGACATGCCACTAACCATTGTTTGGGAGGCTCTCAAAGCCTACCTTAGAAGCCAAATAATCTCATACACAGCACATGAGAGAAAGAAATATAAACAACGTCTAACAGAACTGTCTCATAGTATAGCGGAAGTGGACCGTTCATATGCTGATTCCCCAACACCTGAGCTTCATAAGAAAAAATTATTATTAAAAACAGAATTCGACAATCTCTCCATTAAACAAACAGAGCAATTATTCTTTAAATAAAAACAGACATTTTATGAACACGGAGAGAAAGCTGGAAAACTATTAGCCCATCAGGTTAGACAGTCCACAGCTGCTAACACTATTCCTGAAATTTGCACAGCAGCTGGGGTAAAGACTACCAACCCTGACACTATCAATAACCAGTTTAAACGATCAACAGAGGAAGTGATACAAGCAATTAAATCCATACAGAGCAACAAAGCACTGGGTCCGGATGGTTTCACAATTGAAATGTATAAAGAATTTGCTACCAAGCTGGCACCGATACTTAACCTGTTGTATCAGGAAATTTTTAACTAACAGAAATTACCCCAAACTATAATGCAGACAATTATATCAGTGTTACTTAAAAAAAGACAAAGATCCTTTGCTGTGTGGCTCCTATCACCCTGTAAGCTTGTTGAATTGCGACTACAAAATCCTTACAAAAATCTTGGCCACCCATATTGAAACTGTAGTCCCAACAGTTGTTAACCCTGATCATTCTGTAGAACAGACAGAAGTAGTGATTTCTTTAGACGCTGAGAAGGCATTTGACTGCATCGAATGGCAGTATCTATTCACTGTTCTAGAAAGGTTTGGCTTTGGTTCATCATTCCTAGCAGGGGTTAAAATATTATATTGCTCACCAACAGCCACAATGCGGACGAATAATATTATTTCTGATTATTTTTTTGCTTTATAGGGGCTGCAGACAGGGCTGCAGCCTCTTTCCTTACCTGTTCAATTTGGGAATTGAGCCACTCGCTATAGCTCTTAGGGCAGAGGATGGCATTAAAGGTATGTCACGAGGCGGTAAATTGCATAAGGGATCACTTTTTATCAATTGCCGATCTGCAAAAATTTGTACATGCTTTTATCTATTCTCAGATTGATTATTGCAATGCACTTTATTCTGGTATCAGCAAGGGCTCCCTCCACTGTCTGCAGCTGGTACAGAATACTGCTGCTTGGCTCATTACCAGGACAAAGAGGCATGACCATATCCACTCCTGTGCTTGCCTCCCTACACTGGTTCCCTGTTATATTTCAGATTGATTTAAAATTTTATTGCTCACTTTTAATGCCTTAAATGGTCTTGCTCCAACATACATTGATGATTTATTGACCTGGTATACTTCCTCTCGATTCTTTACCTTGCACACTGACTAAAATTTTAACTGCCGTCAAGCACTGTGTCATTCACTACAATGTGAATCTATGTGTGTCTATGAATATGGTATGAATTTATGTGTACCTGTAATTTTATACCTGTGAGTATGTGTTTGTTTTTTTGTTTTTCTACCAACCGGACAGTATACTGATGCCAGCTGAAACAAGTTCCAGGACCACTTCCTGCAGCTCTGGCTTATCTGGCATGCCCGTCTGAAGTGGGCGTCTGGTGCTGTCCCACAAAGCCTCTATGATGCCCAAGAATCGTGCTGCGCTGCTGTCAAACAGTTCCATTAACACACGCTCTGTGGCAGAACGGGGACACAGCACCTGCAGACAGGCATGTAAGATAACAATAGGAAGAGGATGAGCCACTTTGAAAATTAACTGGTGCAGTGATAATAACAAGGAGTTAACTAATATCTGTATCTGATAAACCCAAGGAAGAAATGAAAGAAATGACTAAAGATAGAGAAAATTCTTATCCTGGTTATAGCAATTCATTTAAACCTTTAATCAGAAATAGTAAAAACCAAAGCATACAAAAGCAGACAAACCAAAGCAGAGTGTGCATCTTCACTGTTTTCGCCACCCCACCTCAATTTTGACTTTTCATCACACAAACCATGTAAGTTTGAATGCGTTATGTCCCTTTGTAAAAGCATCATTAAGAACTGTACTAGTTAAATGCAGCTAAATGATACATACTGTATGATAACACTGTAAGAATCTATAGTTTATTATTAACATTTAAGAGCCTTGCATTTGAAACAAAACATCTCTGATTTATAGAGGCATATAAATGGAACAGACCAGATACATAACAGTGATACCAAAGTAGAATCCATCTTTGATATCTAAATTTGTAAAATCTAAAAAAAAGGGAGTTTGAAGATTTTTAAGCAGCTAGTGGTTTCCTAATGCCATACAACACACTTTATGAAAGTGATATGATCAATTTCGTCATTATCTACGAGTGTGTCTCTATGTCAGTGGGCATCAAGCTGCACATCTCTTTATTAAGGTTATCCATTCTTCACAGAACAGTATACAGTCACAATTTGAAGATAGAACCAAGATGGAGTTAGTATTTTGCTAGCTATAACATGCTCTTCAATGTGTCTGTTGCTAGTGTGATGCTCATAGTAGTTGACAAATTTCTGTTACATTGGGTAAATCCTTCAGGATGCCCCTTGGTTCGGTTCTGAACACATGTTCGGGTCTCCTTCTGCCCTCATATACCGCCCGCTTAAATACCATGGCAGCCAGCTAAAAGAAAAGAAGCAAAAAGAAAACAACAATTAATAATTTTTCCCATTAGATGAATTTCAAGGTAGTGGGCCCAGGTGTTGCATGAAATAATCCAGTTGGGAATGTTCCCTGGGTTAACTGTAGAGATAACATATCCTGCCATACAGCTTCAGTAAACCCTAAAGGTGGCTGCGCCCAGAGAAACCTGCGCCCAGAGAAACCTGCAACTGGCATGTAAAAAGAGGAAAGGAGGGGCAATCTATGTCTCGTGCATCATTCTGATGTTTTTTCAGTGTCTAATGATTGCGAAATTCAATTCAATTCAATTTATTGTCATTAAAAACAATATGCAGGCACATGTTAAAAGCGAAATGAGGGCTACGGCTTCACCGAACAGTGCAAGATGGACATAGACAAACATAGCAAACACAGGATAAGATATACAGATGAAGACTAAAAGCCAAAGATAAGTAAAAAAAAAAAAAGCATGGGTATAAACATATTTACAAATATTCCGTTGGTAGCCAGATTCATGTGGGTAACAGCTTGGGGAAAGAAGCCATTTTTGACAGAAAATGACGGACAGAAATAAATAGCCTTTTGGATGTTATCAAATAACGTTTTATTTCAGTAAGAGTATTCAGTGTGCATTTGTTAAAAAAGGCATTCCTTGCCTTGATTGTGGCCTCTTTGTGAGCTCTCCGAATCTCTATGGCAGGAATTCCACTCTGCTCCTCCATCTTAGCCAGGTCATTGAGCTTTCCTAGTGCTCTCTTAGCAAATACCTTAAAACACAAACAGACATACAAACAGCCAAACAAACCTGATCATATTTAAGCTTTGTGATACAAAAAGTGAAGCAACTTCCAGCACCAAATGCAAGATGACACAAACAAAACAATCTGGAAGATGTCATGTTTCCTGTTAAACATTATTTCCTTTTAACAAGTTCAAGGTTAAGCATCATGATGAAATCATTTAACCTTACTAGTGTAAGGCAAGAGGAATGTCTCTATGTCAAAGCTTGGTCACAATGGTGCTCTACTGGGGTTCTCCAGTGCAGAGACATGGATGATGATGATGATGATGATGATGATGATGATGATGATGATGTTAAAATGGCTTGGTAGCCATTTAAAAAAATACAATGGACTGAAACCACCAGAAATTAAAAACAATTTTAAAACAGCAGGACATCTAGTCTTTTGATGGGAGAGAGCTGCCACATCTTCTCAGCTCCCACTCTCTCCCTCTCCCAAGTGTGTCACCTTGTGAGTGTGGGCATAATTTAATCTATCCAAAGCCTAGGTTGACTCAGGATAGCTGCACCTGCAGAAACTCCACTACAGACAATTCATGATTATTTTTGATTTTCTTATCACTACACCAATGAATAAATTGTCACCAGAAAACAAAATTACAGCAGCAAACAGAAAAACTGAAAGCAAAAACACTGTGGTAATCTGAGACCACAGCCTACTCCACCACACCTCCCTCCTCACTCTGATGCCGGGGAGAAACTCCAGCCAAAACCTACTCCCCCCCACCCCCACCTCAAATGAAGGGCACTGGATAGCGAAAAGGTGGCTGCTGCTCCTCTTCTCTCCTGGGGTGGGTCCAGGGTGCTGGCTCCAGTAGGTCCAATGGCTAGTCATCTGGACTATGATATAGGGTTTTCTTACTTCACTTGACTAGACACCAGCACGTCTTCTCCAATACTGCTGTCCAAGCTGATGGTCTGCATGCGGAGCATCTTCTAGTCACCATGTCATGTCTCCTCTCCTGTGCCAGATCCCCCGTAAGGGCCACCACTGTGGCAAGTCTGCACCACAGCTAGGGTTCTCTGAGAGAGCTACACAGTTTTGTGTCCCTGCATCTTGTTCTCTCCAAATCTGGTGCATCTTTTTTTTTTGGGTGCAGCTGTGTTTTAACTTGTCTCAAGCCATTAACATTCAACACTAGCATAATTAACAATGATTGTATTTGTAGTTGGATGTCTGGTTCTGTTTACCTCAGCCTTTACTGCAGCCTGGTTGTCATAGTAACACTGGCAGACAGCACAGCAAAGTGTTGCCCTCCATGGCAGGTATTTAGCAGTCATCAAAGGGACAGATAATTCCAAACTGATACTAGCCCACAACAGGTACTCAAGTGCCTGGAAATACAGAGAGACGTTTCCATTTTCAAGCTTCTATTAACTTGACTGCTGGTTTAATCTGTTTTTTCTTTTAACCAGGTAAAAGGGGAATACAACTTTGTTTTATAAGTCAACCATTATTACTTATTTGGAAATCAGATGAGCTATAGCTACTAGGGTATCCAAAGAAAAACCAAGTCAAGTTCTCTCTTGTGAACACTACACACAAACACAAACTAAATTTGATTTCTTTTTCTTTTTTTTGCAATACCAATTGATAATGTTCCTGTGAAATCATGGTCATCAATCCATCCATCCATTATCCAAGCTGCTTATCCTACTTAGGGTCGCGGGATGCTGGAGCCTATCCCAGCAGTCACTGGGCAGCAGGCGGGGAGACACCCTCCCCCGTATTAATTCCCCGTGTATTAAATCCCCATGTATTAATGACACCCTGGTCATTAATATATAGTTAATAATACATAGTTAATATTCAATATATAGTTAATATTCATAATAATGTTTACCTATACATATCAATGTGTTGTACCTAAAACATTGCAAATCTCAGCCAAGGTTGCCCAAACTTTGTGAACTGCTGGACCAAATGCCGGATGATGAAACATAACTTCATGGGCCACAGTTTAAAAAAATGCTGCCTTGCTCCGATGGTCACCAATGGAAAATAAACAAACTATACTTAATCTTTGCAATAATTTTATGGCTTTGATGAGAAAGCCAAACATTTTTGCCATGGGTCAGTCAGTACCTGTGCACTACAATTCATGGTCATCAGGTACCGGCAGATGTTGTAGATGTTTAACGAACCTGGGCAAGATGGAGAGAAGGAGTGAAAGAGAGAAATAAAGAGAAAGTGAGAGAGGAGGGAGGCAGACAGACAGACAACTAGGTCAATGATGAAAAATAAGGTAGAATGTCATGCGTCTTCTCAGGTTTCCAAACTTCTTTTTTGTGTGTGCAACATTTGACTACATTTGGTTCAATGGGCTGATGGTACAAATATATTGCTTAATCAAAAGAATCGAATTGCCTACATACATTTTGGACCTACCTCTGTAGCACAGTAAAATTAGTTTCCTTTTTATATTCAAGGAAAGCATTGTATGAAATAACCTTGTCTGTTAATCTGCTTGATAGGATCTCACCCTTGTATCTAGAGCATCTCAGACCATCCCTCTAAAATCTTCAGTCATTTTCAGACTTTCCAGCATTTTCTGCTGTCTCTTCCTTGTGTTGTTTCTCCATGACAGAAATAAGTCAGTAACGTGTAAAAAAGATGCATAGAGCAAAAGAGAATTAGTCAGCTTGTGTACCATTATAAATCTGCCAGCAGAGGTGCTCATGTCGCTGAAAAGCCCGCATCATAATCCTGATGAAGTCCAACACACACAGTAGCTTACAGAGACCCTCCTGGCTGAGGATGTCATGCTTTTTTTCCTGCTCATATACACACAGGATAAAGCCCTGCAGTGCACGAAGCTGCGCGCGCACACACACACACACACACACACACACACACACACACACACACACACACACACACACACACACACACACACATTATTAGCAAATATCTGATTTTGTTGTCACGTTTCAAATAATTATTTTCAATCAGTACCATCACAGCAGGATCAAAACTGAAAACTCCTAAATTATGCTTGCAATTTATTCATTTGTACTATTCATTTCACATAAACTAGAGGTTGTAGAGATGAGAAAGGTGTGTATTGCATATTTCTGTGGAAATCAATCTTTGGACACTCAAAACAATGCACTAAGCAACTTTTCCATCACACAAGCTGCTACAAAACCCTTCTCAGCAAAAGGAAAATTCCAAGCTTTCCATATTTTATAAACACAACACATGCAGCACCATTTACCTTCATATTCAGCATGTCTTGGTTTGTGTCAAACCCATCAGGGAAGTAGGAACTCATGAAATGGTCCACACCCATGATGTCATATATAGTCAATGGGCTGAACAGCTGCAAGCAGAGACTGTAACCCTGCCACAATGCCAGGTGGTACAACTACAAAGCAAGTAGGAGTTAAAGGAGACACTACATATACATAGAAAATGTAAATCAGAGTGTGGGAGTTTAGAAAGTAAAAAAACAAAAAAAACAAAATAGTGAGCCACATTTTGCTGGATTAATCAACATATTGGGCTGAATGTAGGAATAGCACATAGAATTGAGGCTCCAGAACTCTTATACATCATTAAATTTAAATAATTTTGAGAGAAGGTGTAAAGTGAAAAGGAAAGGCATGGTAAATGTAACCTGAACGAAGGGTAGTATTAATTTAAAACAAAAAAGTATGCTGTCAAGATTACATCATATTTTTGTTACCATCTCAAAGTTTGGGGATATCGAATTAAATCTTGACATGGGGATCATGTAATTTCTAGTTTAAAATAAAGACTCCAGGCTTTTAAAAACTAGCATAACTACATTTCAAATTCATTTTTGTACATACTCACATACAGTACAGAATATGGCAAATATTTCTAACACTCAGTACAATTCTTTGCAGCAGTTTAGATGGCTTCTTTTTTTCCATCACGGCTGAAGCAACTGTTTGCAGTCTAGGTTGGACTTTATTCACTAAAAGTAACTATGGCGATAGACTGCACTATTTGGTGACATATCCAAGTCAACGTATTCCAAGGCTTTGCCATATTTACTGTAAAATTTAGCACTCTTGAGATTCAGACATTTGAAATGTTCTTCTGCTTAAAAGACGTTTACCTAAACAAAATGTGATGACAAATCAACTACAGCTTTCTAGCTTTGTAGGCTAAATATCGAAACAGCCAGTCAACAATATTCTGTTGGTGTTACCTTTATTCCAAAGAGAAAATCTGCAATTCTAAGCATGTGTTCCTGGTACACCTGTAATGGTATGCGATGTCTGTACTTGATCCAAATCTCCATTAAGATTTTAACCCTTGAAGGAAAAAAAAAGCTTACTGTAAATTGAAAAAGACACTTAAGACTCTTCAAATTAATTCAATGAATAATCTTAAAACACAATTCATTCTGGAAGTCTTTTAAAGAGATTAAATTATTTTGATTTGTATTTCTTCATTGTAGTGTCACCAGGTAAACACACTTTAAGGGCCGTTTGCACATTTACAATTTGAAAGTTTAAAGTTTCTTAATGTAAGTTGTGACACAATAGGTTAGTTTTATTAGAATATCTTCTTGATTGGCAGTTAGATTGATTTGCTGGATCTATTGAATGTGTAGGTCTGGCATATTTTAGTACTACGGAAATACAAGTCTTAACTCGAAAAAGATCCCAACACCGTTTAACAACGTAATGTATTTTGGATATTGTTAAACTAATTTGGTCTACTATTAGCAAAGGTATATTTTCACCGTTTAGCAAGGTTAGCATTGCTAGAAAACTGTGGCCTCTCACCTCTGACGAATAACTAGTTGATGCTAACTGGTTAGAAATGGGTTATTTCATGTTGGTTTTAGGCAAGATATTAGTATATATTAGTTAATCTGAGGGCTCTATCACGATAATTTCAGTTACGACTGTCAACAATATATTGGCAGAGGGCATCAACGTTAACACTGATAACTTTGGTTTGGTTAGCCAACTACTAAATTTGCGTTAGCTCTTTTTTTACCCTCTCGCATGCGAGTTGTTGTCCGGCTTGGGTGAAGAAGAAATTCGCTTCATTAAGGTTTGAAACGAATTAATCTCTCTTTCAAAAGTCGATAGAACTGGGTTTCTTCTGTCAGTTTCTCCGTAATATGAAGCTGGAAGGTCCATTTCTGTCCCAATCTTTTTTCCAATTTGCCGTTGTTTGTTGCACAGTAAACCAACTAACGCTGGCTGTTAGACTACTGCTCCAGACCGTGGACAAGGCGTGTCGTCATGGTAACGACGCTGTTGTGGTTACGACGCGCGCGCGCACACACACAAACATACACACAAACGCACGGACACACTCACTGGCCCCTCGCACTTTTTAAAATGTTAAAATGAAAAGCTAATTATGTCACCTGTGTCTCATTCGGTATAGTCTTCCAGGTACAGGAGGACAATGCAAATGTACAATCGATCTTCAACCCAGACCTGTGAATGGCCAGGAGGGCCTTAACTAACAACCCGTGGCTCTCTGACGCATATTGGCCTAAAAGATCAGAGAATGTTAGCCTGGAACAAGACAAATACTAAACTACAACTTTAAGATCAAGCTTATAATTAACAGACAGGTGAAGAGGAGGAAAAAAATTGGGGCGATATCGCAGAATTTGATGCCATTTTCCACCGAAGGTCAAACAGGGCATCCCAGTTGCTGATGCATAATGATATAACAGCATCTATGAATGTCAAAAGCCAAAGATAATCAAACATTGGTTAGTAAATACCTAAATTGCTGAAAAACAACACTATACACAAACACTGTCACATAGTCAGAACGGACTTCATACTTGTGAACTGAGCTCACAGCGAAAAGATACACAATGGCATTGCCACTGTATGCTATCCCATACAAATTGTCAAATTTTTCATCCGACCGGACATCCACCCTAGGCGCAAATGCAAAGCTTTTGGCACTCAGAACCTAGCGGGCTAATACTTTGGCAACCATGCTTCAGACAAATATTCACACACACACACAGACGCACACACCAACCCACATAAACAGACACATAAAATACACAAAAAACACTCACACATACGCAGGGACATTTAAACCCAGACGGGGGCATTTCCTGGGGGAAAGAGAGAAGAGGGGCATCAGCACTATTCCTAGCCAGTGTCAACTCATGACTGAAAGAATGAGTAGGAGAGAGAGAAAGAAAGAGAAAGAGAGAGAGAGAGAGAGAGAGAGAGAGAGAGAGAGAGAGAGAGAGAGAGAGAGAGAGAGAGAGAGAGAGAGAGAGAGAGAGAGAGAGAGAGTTAGAACAGTTAAAACAATGAAAGAAAGAGATTGACATCAACAGTTGACCTCATTGTTCCAGAAAATTCAGACTCTTGGCAGGGTCAGTGTGTGCGTGTGTGCGTGTGTGTGTGTGTGTGTGTGCTGGAGGTGGCATGCATAGAGTGAAATGAAGCAGGGGCTTGAGGGGAGGGGTCAGAAAGGGCTATAAATGGTGCCTGCAGGGAGAGAACAGCAGCATCCAGCACCTCAGCCTGAACACCAGTGGAGCAGGGAGAATTATAGACGACCTACCATCATCACCAGCTCAACACACCCAGGACCTAGCCACTTTCTTAACCAGTATTTCTCCTTCTTTTTTGGAAAAATCTCATCATGGATATCCCCATCCAATACCCCTGGTACCGCCGAGCTCTCGGCCCTCGTCTCTCTGACCTGCCCTCGGTAGAATCCCTCTCTGATTGGCCACTTATCTGGCCTCTCTCTTGGTCCCTCCCCTGGATACGCCCTTCCTTCATGCGCTGGCTCAACTGGCCTGAAAATGGACACACTGAGGTAAAACCAAATTCATCTGTAAGCCATTCAGTGGTCTTCCACCCTTATATGAAATGCCCTGAACACAAAGATGAAGTTAAATATGAAAGGTGTTAAGTTTCTTCCTGAGTTGTGACTCCCAGTGAGATACTCTGTGATCTATTTATGTTGCTCTCTGTGCTTTTAGCTACTGTATGAAGTGTAAATTACACACCAAGATGAGGAAGTTCACGTGCCCAGCAGAGTGCTGGGTCAAGTCCTGCAACTAACAGCTTTCCCAAGTCATGTGCCTAATCTCTCTTTTATCTGTATAGATGCGCGTGGAGAAGGATCGGTATATCATTTATCTGGATGTGAAGCATTTCTCCCCTGAGGAGATATCTGTCAATGTCACTGGGGAGTTCATCACAGTACATGCCAAGCATGAGGAGAGGCAGGTAAGTGGAGTGACAGAGGCCTGCAAACGTATATCAAACACTTCCCTGCTGCTTTCCAGCTAGCATCTTTCCAGCAAGCATCAAAAGTTGATAAACTTAACCAAGCAGACAATACAATGATGCACTGATCTTTTGGGGGTTTTGTGTTTATGTACTCCTTGTGATCAGGATGACCATGGCTTTGTGTCAAGGGAATTTCTGAGGAAGTACAAGCTTCCTATGGGCACCTCCTGTAATGAAGTCACTTCAAGTCTGTCAAGCGATGGCGTGCTGACAATCACTACCCCTCGGTCCCCTACCACCCCGGAGCATGCCATTCCTATCATCTGTGAAGATGGGGCAACAAAACAAAAGAAGTAGAGCAGAACCTGACCCCATAGCCTGTCCGACTACTAAAACAAAGCGATACCTGTCTCAATTTAGCCCTGTCCCACTCTGTTGGCAGTTGAGGTGACTTATACCTGTCTGCCCACATATTGATAGGCCAGGATGCCTTGTGGTGAAATAATATCTAACCCCTAACCCAATGTTGCTCTTAAATCTTTGCAGGAGAATGGTGCTTTACAGCCAGAGTCTAACATTTTGAGCTTTTGTAACGTAATCTGGGAGCATGCTAAAACATTTTGGGACACACTAAGTTAAGGAACAGGTTTATATTTATATAACTAGGACAGAAAACAGAGAGGTCCTGAAAGTTGATTTCCACATCACAAGCCTCCAGAACTACCCTATGTTAAGAAAAAAGAAGAAAGAAAAGAAAACATACCTCTCTTTCCAAAATGTTCCCACAACTGTGTAAATGGGATATCTTTATATTTTGACATTTGGTTTATGATTTTTTCACAGGGCACTTGACATGCATCATGGGAAACTGTCTGCATCAGGGTTTGAGTAACAGAATGGGGAGAATGTTAGCATCCCTCAGTGAAACCAATGGGTAAAGTGGCTTGCAAGCTAGACTTGTGGTTTGTAACACGTTGAGGAATGCTGACAAAGTAGTGTAAGGACAGCTGGAAGGCAAACGTAAGATGGTTTTGTCCATGTTATGACAGGTGTTAGAGGAAGATTAGTAGACTCAATTTTAAAATGTCATAATATTCCTTAAATATTACCTGCGTGGCCATAAGTAAGATGTCAGTTCAATCTGTTTACTCTTTTGAGGATAGTGCTGGTTGTATGTGTGAGGTAAGAGGGACATCCCTGGAAGAATATAGTCATCAGTGTGTTCACTATAAAATGGAAACACCAAAGGAATAGGGACCAGATGTGTATTTCACTGAAAAGAAATAGAGGGCCAAAGATGTGGGAGGGTGAAAGAACAGGAAGAAAGTGGAAGCTAGTGGCAAGAGGTGGGAACTGATATTAGCGGAGAGAAAACCTGGAAAAAAACTGGATTTCTTTCCACTGAGGAGCATGAGCTCTGAGCTGCTAAGAAAACTCTGTGTGTGTGTGTGTGTGTGTGTGTGTGTGTGTGTGTGTGTGTGTGCATGCGCATGTGTAGCTTAGGTTGAACCCTGAGCGGATACGTGTGTATCGTTGCAAGAAAGTTTGCAGATATTTATGGCTTTACCATTCCTTTATATTGATTTCAAACCCCAAATGTATTAACCTCTGTTGTTAAAAGGTAACACCAATTAGAATAAACATTGAAACATACATGCTCCACCATGTTGGCTCTTTGTTTTTATCCATTTTGTTCTTGTTGTTTGTTGGAAAGTTGTGAGGAATAACATCCTTTCAACAGGGACATCCATGCAGCACCGATCTTGGGGGAGAAAAAAAGCACCTTGCCCCACTATGCATCAGCGGGAAAAGGTGATCATAGAAAGGGTTCATATTTTGACTAAAATGCAGTTTTGACTCTTCGAAATACGAAGTGTTTATGTTAGTTTCAGATTTCACCTTGAGATAAATTATGCGGACATGCCAACAAATTTGATAGCATGAAAAGAGAAATTGGAACAATGCTGACAAACAAAGGGCATGGAAGCATTTACATAAAAGATTTCCATTGTTGTTAATTGTCTATACTTTTGAAAAGAAATTATCTTAATTTCTTTCTCACTTGGATGAGAGAGAGTGTGTTACCGGTAATATAGCAAATAAACACATTTTGAAATGATATTCTGCTGTAAAATTTGTAGGGGAAAAGTAGATGCTGGATGAGCTTTGGGGGTGATTATCCTTGTAGAATAATGCAGAGATAAAATCTAAATGTTTCTAATCTTGCCAATTAGTTACTCTGATAATTCAGTAAAAAGTACCTGTATGTGACTTTTTTTTAAGGATGGCATTCACCTCATGTTCAGCGTTTCACCTTTCAAGCACCAAGTAGGAGTTTTCTAATCATGTTACATTTACATGTACATCCACATTTTGAAAGAACCCCCCCCCCTTTTCTCCCCAACTGTATATTGCAGTGGTACTCACTAATTTTCTTAGGAGAGCCAGCCACTTATGAGTAAGACCATCCCTCAAAGAGCCACAGAGATTGCAGATATAACTCGGATGTTGTTCGTTTTTTTTAGCATCACTCTCAAGATATTTACCATTTTTGTGTATGTTTAAAAAAATATAGTGCCATGCTTTCCATCCTTACATCTCTTTTTATTCTCAATTAATAATTACATTGCATTATTAAAATATATAATACTTGTTTGTGAGTTTGTAAGGCTGGGAGTGGAACCCATCTTATGTATGCATGTACATATGCAATTATACATAAGCATTATCAACATGAAAAAAATGTTTCGCAAATACAAAGCTACACATATAGGCTATACGTCTACCCACGATCCCACGCTGTTACGTAGCGTACGTTCTTTGACGTATCTTCAGTATGCTGCCATCTGCTGGACACTTCTTATTGTTATCAGTGGATCTATATGAGGCGTAAAACAAAGCCGCGTCAAGACTAACACTGGTATATTGTATCCGGCCAATCACCCCACTCTTCCAAGCCGTCCCGGTCGCTGCTCCACCCCCTCTGCCGATCTGGGGAGGGCTGCAGACTACCACATGCCTCCTCCGATACACGTGGAGTCGCCAACCGCTTCTTTTCACCTGACAGTGAGGGGTTTCACCACGGGGGCGTAGCGCGTGGGAGGATCACGTTATTTCCCCCCTGAACAGGCCCCTCGACCGACCAGAGGAGGCGCTAGTGCACTGACCAAGACACATACCCACACCCGGCTTCCCACCCGCAGACACGGCCAATTGTGTCTGTAGGGACGCCCGACCAAGCCGGAGGTAACACGGGGATTCGAACCGGCGATCCCCATGTTGGTAGGCAACGGAATAGACCGCTACGCTACCTGGACACCCCCTGAAAGAATAATTTGATTGAAAAGCTTTGCATCTTTGCAACTTTTTATTCATTCTACATGACTTTTTCCTAACATACAGAATGGTTTTAGTAGTATAGCATGAGTTATTTGATACCAACATGGGAAACTGCTTTACATGGGAATGCAAAAGGAAAATTCAACATTTATCAAAATTTACATTTTACTTTAAAAAGCTTTGATTTGTTGTGACATGATCCAACATCAGTGAACAGCATTATAAATTCTTTCGAGGCTGAATTTGTTTTCCTTTTCTCGCCTTTCTTTTCATAATTTTGCATTATTAATGGCATCATATTATCTCTCCTTAAAATGTATTAAAAGGAACCAGAAAATACCATTTCAGTGGATGACATTTGCACATTTCCTTTCTGATGCATTCATGACAGTCAAGAAACAGCAGACCCATTTCAGCTATTGTCTAACTTATATTCTCTGACAGCTAGTGTATAAAGATATCTGCAAAGCAGGAATTGATGCTGTATGTGGTTAGGATGAGTTGTTCATAAGAGACAGAACAAAAAGAGAGCTTTTTAAGCAGCACTGATTCACTCTTGCACCTCGGTAAATGCAAACTACATTTATGACAGGTGATTATGCTGTAGAATGCTTCATTCTTGTTGGACTATGTCCAAATCTTTAGGTGTCATCTTATCCATAGGTACATATTGACGTACTGTGAGCAATATGCATGGGGTCACATGAGAGACAAGAAATTGTCTAGTAGTTTAGCCTGCCAGAAGTTTGCATCATTTGTTGGTGACGACCAGTTGTGCTTAAATCTCAGTGACAGTAGAAGTCCCATTTCTGCAATCGAGAAGAAATGCACAGTAAAGAAGACAGCAACACATAGCACAGTAATACTATTGAAGTGTGTGTGCATCTACTTACATCAGTTTTTACTTCAACGGTGGCTGGCATGAGAGCATGCGTCTCCTCCGCAACACTGCTGGGAAAATGTCCAATGCGAGCCTCCTGCTGTCCATAGTACGAGTCCTGCACCTGTAAACAGAAGAAATGGGGGGGGGGGATAATTATAGTGTTCACCTATGCAAGGTTAGTAAATGCTATACACAGATGCTTGATTATTATTTTATCAATCATATTGCAAAGTCTTCCTAGGGTGTTTCGGTGTGGAGATGAGCTGAAGTCATAGCTGCACAGACTCTTCACTCACACTTCCTGCCCAGAAGAGGTTCCCTCTGTCCTTTAGCATGGCATAGACATAGATGAGCTGTCCCTGTCGGATGGGGATGAACCTACAGTCTCCAGGATAGTAGTCCTCCAGCGCACGGGCTATCAAAATGGGGTCTGGCCGAGGACAAAGGAAATCAAGAGAAGACATAGAGGTATGGTGTTGCAAAGGGGGTGGAGGTTGATGGTGTAAGTAATGTTGATAATGTGTCATGTGCAGAGAATGTGGCTTTAGTAACAGTGCTGCAGCTGTGTTGTCTATACAGCAAAGGCAAGATACGTGACAACTCAGCCTACCAGTAGAGTAACGATCACACCACCGTAATCACCACACTTTATTCATAACATGCATAGTGATAGGCTACTACTTAGCTGTGGTCAGCATTGGTAAAGTATTTTCAGGAGTCTACTCACGGCTACACTCTGCATCAGCGCAGAGTTTCTTGTCAGAGAGTTTGGGCATCTGTCTTCCTGACTCAGAAAACGGCAGCAAAATGCAAAGTAACACAACAAAACAAAGTTTTGAAGCCATGGCTCTTTTCACTTTATTCTACGTTAGGTGAATATCAGGTAGGCTGTTTATTCCCCTCTGTCTGTGTGCTGTCTCATAGAAGGTGGTGCAGTGATGGCCGTCCCTTTTTCTCTCTGCCCCTGTCCTCCTTCCTTCTCTCTCTCTCTCTCTCTCTCTCTCTCTCTCTCTCTCTCTCTCTCTCTCTCTCTCTCTCTCTCTCTCTCTCTCTCTCTCTCTCTCTCTCTCTCTCTCTCTCTCTCTCTCTCTCTCTCTCTCACACACACACACACACACACACACACACACAGAGCTCCTTTCAAACTCATCAAGCAGGTAAACAGGATGGGGGCAAGAGGAGGAGGGCCGGATTAGACAGACCCCTGGTTGTGTGTTGACCTTCTTCTCCCTCTCTCCCTCACTCACCCTCCATCACCCCTATTCAAACAGAGAAGCATACAATTGGGTATTGTGCTTGCATTCCACAGAGCAAATCTGCTTTGTTTCCCTGCCTTATGCTGCCACTAGATGTCAGCGCAGTGGTTAACGCTTACTTGAACAGGTCATTATCTCTCTGGCACTTCCTGTGTTTCTCTTCTCTTTCTATCCCCTTTTCTCTTTCAGCCCATCTCGCCCAAGGGGGAGGAGCCACCGGTTGTATTTACATGTTGCCACTGCCCTGCCCAGAGTGGCTGCTCCAAGGAAACCAACTGAGCCTCTCTTGTGCAAACACTCCTACACATGCATACACACACGCAGGCACACACTCATAAACACACACACACACACATACACGCGCACACACACATGCGCACACACAGAAACACTCACCAAACAGGAACAGTAGACCTGACTTGGCTGACAAATGTCAGGTAAGAAAGACTCAGTTTCTGTTCATCCATAGACAAGAAGAACTTGGGTTACATGAGTTATGGTAACGGGAAAAAGTAATGTTAAATTCAGAGAGGACCTTCTTCACCTCAGCAGGGATTGTTAATGATAAGACATGTGTGATCACAAGGAGAGCTCTTCACAGGTGAGATTGCTGACAATGACCTAAGATTGAAGGACAGGCATGGTAGAGGACGTTTTTAAGAATCTGAAGCGGGAGACTAGTCTGAAAAATACTTTGTAAACCACAGTAGTGACTGTAAGTAGGAACATTTTGCAAAGGTGTCTCATCAACCAGTGTCTTATGTTTTGGTCTAGATACATTTTCTAAACTTGAGGTGGATAGCATGGCAGATTTTCTGAGTGATTATGTTAACACCTGTGATTGCTGTGTTAAGTTTGTGGGACTATGCATTTATTGACTGAAATTTGTTTTGTACTGTCAATGACCAATAAGGTACAATAACACTAGAATTTGGGGGTGGAACAAAGCTAATTGTGGAACTGGTATTTCGGTCAGAGTAACAAAAGCCGCTCTTAGACAAAAGAACTGCTTCAAGGACATGCAAGATTACATTACCAGAAAACAACCACCCTCATGCCAATGTAATGAACATGCTGAGCTCCACAGAGATCCTACATTTATTTGTGTTTGTTTTGCCAAATTGATGAATGTCCGGCATTTTTATTCTTCTTCTTCTTCTTTTTCTTCTTTTCTTTTTAATCCAATAAAGTTACATAACGTTTTGGAGAGAATAAGAACGACACCAACATCATCGCTCTTGGCACCACAGTAAAGGAGAAGCCTGAGCTAAACAAGAGGGATTGTGTTCAAACAGACCAGATCAAGCCAGAGACCAGCTGAGGGAGGAGGAGACCTGGTTAAATAAGCCTGGGATGTCTTTGTCAACAAAACTCTAAAATCAGCCGCAGAAAGAGGCCACATTGTCTCTGCATCTTTGTGTGTGTGTGTGTGTGTGTGTGTGTGTGTGTGTGTGTGTGTGTGTGTGTGTGTGTGTGTGTGTGTGTGTGTGTGTGTGTGTGTGTGGATCCAAAATCACAGGATTTGGAAAATGAGCCGAGCTCTCTGACCCCTGACCTCTACCAGCCTGAGCCCCTGGCAAAATGTTCTCCCCAAGGAAAAACAGCCTTCCCTCCCCAAGCCTAGAAGATTCCTTCTTCCCTCTTTCCCCATCCTCCTCTCATTCTGTTTCCCTCGCTCTCGCGTCTACATCCTCTCATCTCTCGGGTGAGGTTGACGGCGGAGGGGGAATAGAGACAGACCTCTTCCTAGCCGCAGAGCTAGGCCAGGCTTTACTGGACAAGAATGAGGAGCTAGCGGCTACTCTGCAGCAGAGGGAGAGGGAGTTGGAGGTAAAACTGAGGATGAGATACTGTAGATGTGTTGAGCGAGGCGAGATGTTTTACAGCCCATTGTATAGTTAAATAATACTTGCAAGGAACAATACATGTCTAAATGAACATGATGCATTTTTCATCGGTGTAAGATTGAGTTTACCTATTATGTTGTAACTGATGCTTGGTGCAGATGCAGATGTCTAAGAACACCGCTTTATTAGTGCCTGTCCCGATTTCTTTTTTAAAACACCACACTGTTTCCGACTATCTGTATTCACCAACAGAGATACGCACAAATTACTTCAACTTAAATAGAGAAAACGTGTAACATTTAATTTGGCATGACATCTTCATTTGCTCTACAACGGGTCAGTCCTTATAAGCTTCCCTGTAAAATGTCAACTATCACACCATTACCTCAAGTGAAGACTTTTTTTTTTGTAAATATGAAAAGGGCCTATGTTTCTTTGTAGGCTGTAGCACGACCTGTCTTTTTATCAATGCTTTCCATCGCCCTCGGCACATAATCAACGCCTTTCATTTCCCTCGGCACATAATTAGTGCATCATTATATTAACTTATTCGCCATGATTTTGATATCTGTCCTGATACTGGCAACACATTTGACTCATACTGATGAGCTGACCAATATATTGTTCACCCCTAATCTAAGTATATAGTTATTGTGACATTTTATCCCCAACGCTCCATGACCAGATTGGAAATAAGAACAGTTTTACCGTCCAAATATTTCTGGAGAACAGGCCATTTTTCTTTCTTTTCACATCTTAAGGCCTAAACCTAACACTCGGTGTCATAAAGCTGCTGAATGTTACGTGTTTTCTGAATGTGTCACAGACTTTAAAGCAGGAGAAGCACGTTCTGCAGAGGAAGCTGGAGATGAATGAGCTGGCATCCGGGCAGAGAGAGTCGGAGTTGACATCTGACTTAGCCACCTTGCGGGCTGAGCTGGAGCGTCATCACAGCCAAGGGCGAGACCGAAGAAGGGATGACAGCGAACAGCTGACCCAGCTAGCCAGTCACAACCAACGTTTAGTGGAGCAGCTAGCAGAGGTTACAAACAGATCAGTGATAAATATCCTAAAGTTTTTCAGAGAAAAAAGCATCTTTGGGTGTGTGTGTGTGGGGGGGGGGGTGTATGTGTGTGTGTGTGTGTGTGTGAATGGGTGTGTGAGAGAGATGTCACAGAGAGAAGCAATGTGGACTAGCAAGTTTATGGAGCCCTGCCTTCATTACTCAAAAATCAAAGAACAATAGTTTTCTCTCTCTCTCTCTCTCGCTCTCAAATATCTAGGCTGTCACTCTGGAGCATTCCTTGAGAACTGAGCTTCGTTCTCTCAGAGAAGAGATGGAAGAGTCATCTTTTAACAGAAATATCAGTTACACACAACTAGAGAACATACAAGCAGAGGTATACACACAAGACCATTTTTTAGTGTAATCTTTCTCAAATCATTCAATGTTAAATTAAAATGGACCAGGTACAGTTTTACATGTGCAATAGCCATGGACATACAATGGGACCTAGGTTTTGAAGGAACCATTTTTCATGAGGGAGCTCCATCCCAGCAATCATCATTCAACCCTATGTACCATAAACCCCTTTTAGACTAGTTTAGACCCTTGAAAATATACTCCCATTTAAATGGCTACTGCACCAGATACGTTATGCCAATGATGCTAAATTAAAAAAAAAAAAAAACATAATGGTGTGTATATTAACACAGGCATGCATTCCACTTGAAATGAATTAATATATTGCAAATGTGTCAACACAAGTAAATAGTCATCATCTGGGCCCTTTGATGGTACCATATCTCATATACCTGTTTGGTAAATCTCTGCATGAAAATAGTTTTGGATATTTTTGTGTCCCTCTCCATGCCATCGACTGCATCATTTTATGATCATCTGCGTGCTCTGCGGTCTTATCTTCCTCAGAATAAGGTTTTGCAGGAGCGCATGTCCCACATGGAGAAACAGCTGAGAGCATCACAAGAGGACACTGACAGACTGAGATCAGAGAGGGAGGCATTGAGAGAAAAACTGATGGAAGTGCAGGCCAAACTGAGAGAAAAAGAAACAGAGGTAAGGGCTGGAAGAGATACTGAAGGGATGTGGGATGGGTACCGGTGCCGGGAGAAACGATACAGAGCCAAGGGATTTATGGAGAAAGACAAGTAGCCTTTGACCCCAATGTGTGCTGCCTCTGGCGCTTAAGTAGATGCAACAACTCATCACTAACACACTTTACTAACACACCCACTTACCTGAAGGATGCTCCTCAAAGTTGTTGTTGTATATATCTTGTTGTGTGTGTACGTAGATTGAGCAGGAGCAGGGAGTGGTGTTTGAGTTGCGTACGTTGAATCGCTCTCTACAGCAAAAAGCTCTGGGCCTGGGAGAAGAGAGCGTCTTGGAGAATACACACACACAACCTCTATCTCTGCTTAGTGAAATTCAGCAATCGCAGGTACATACGGAAATAAACACACACACACACACACACACACACATCCCAGACGACGAGTATAGCGCTTTTGCATGTGCAAACAACACTGACATACTAACTTTAGTCAGAATGTACTAATCCGAGGCAATACTGACGTGCTTCTCTTCGTAACCTCATGTTAACATTTAATACTAACAGATGCCGATAGAGGTTTTAGAGAGGTACATCACCAAATCATAAGTGTACTGCAAGTTTTGTCGGATTCAATTCAACTGTGATATGCACAACTTTCCCCTCCTCCAGGCTAAAGAGGTTCTTCTAGCTCATTCTGTGGTCCTCCAAGCAAGAGATGACGAGATACAGACGCTCAAAGAGGAGGTCAGTTACTGAGAACATAACCAAGAAAGCAAACACCTGAGCTGTTCACCGACAGAAATGTAAATTCCAATTCAAGTGTCGGCTCACTCCAGTTTCAACATACTTGCCTCAGCTGCAAAATGAGTGGCAGGTGATTTACATGCTATTATGAACAAAAGAAACTTGTGCTGTGCAAGCAATAGGCAGAAATATTCAAATACCCTTTCAATACCTTTTGCTTGCTATTCTCTATATACTGACAACATAATAAAATCAATCAAGTTGCCATAAGACAATGTGGATCAGATGAGTTTGTTGCTCTGCCAAGCCAACAAAATTATTTAACATTTTGTATATGGGTTAGGCCTAACCCTAACCCTAACCCTAACCCTTGTATATTGTGGGGTTTTTTTTCAAAAGTATTCTACATTATTGGCCGGCTTGGTTCATTTGAATTTCAAATTAAGGACAGGTATAGGGCTAGCGTTTTATATCGGCGCATGTGACTATTATACAGACAACTTTTACTTCCGGTTTTCACTTATTTCGTTAGTGTTCATTAGAAATTAGTGATAACAAGCTTTGTGGAAAATATACACGACATAAAATTATAATTTAATCTTTAGTGGCTTTTGGTGTTTCCCTTTTCAGCTGCATTCTCAACAGAAGGAGCTCGAGTCTTTGAGGGAGGAAGTCAGACCATTTAGAAACACCCCGGGGAAACCGGGCTACAGGTAACGCAACAGCGTGCGCACGCACGCACACACACACACACACACAAACACACACACACACACACACACACACACACACACACACACACACACACACACACACACACACACACACACACACACTTGATTTGATACAATCTTGACATTTTCAGCAAATAGGAAAAACACCAGTGAACAATGTTTGGTTTCACTAAAATGCAGTCATTACAGAAGGTTATGGGTACACATCTCACGTTATCTGCGTGTACGGTGATCAGGTCCCTGGAGAGTGAGTTGGCAACGGTGCACCAGGAGAAGGACTCACTGACACAGCAACTCCTCAACACCATCAAACACAAGGTGGTGCTGTCCCAAGAACTGGATGCCTGGCAGGTGGGGTTTTTTTTCTCTTTTGGTCTGTAATGATGCAAATGTTTCAATAACTCTAGCAACGTGTTATGCATGCTCAATAATCTAGATAAAAAAAATCAAAGAAATGAAACGTGACCTTAGATGAATGAATGAATGATGATTTATTTCGAACATGTAAATAAGCTAGATATAACATTCACGAGCCATTGCTGGGCGGCACGGTGGCGCAGTGGTTAACGCGGTCGACTCACAGCAAAAAGGTCTTGGTTTCGAGCCCCGGAGTAGTCTAACCTTGAGGCGGTCATCCTGGATCGTCCTTTGTGTGGAGTTTGCATGTTCTCCCTGTGTCTTCATGGGTTTCCTCCGGGTGCTCCGGTTTCCTCCCACAGTCCAAAGACATGTAGGTCAGGTGAATTGGCCACACTAAATTGCCCCTAGGTGTGTGTGTGTGTGTGTGTGTGTGTGTGTGTGTGTGTGTGTGTGTGTGTGTGTGTGTGTGTGTGTGTGTGTGTCTCGGCCCTGTGTGATGGCCTGGCGGCCTGTCCAGGGTGTTTCCCTGCCTGCCGCCCAATGACTACCCGGATAGGCTCCTGAGAGCAGGATAAGCGGTTTGGATAATGGATGGATGGATAAGCCTTTGCCAATAATCAGAGATGGACAACCCGGCTTCAGAAAGTAAAAGTCCTGCCATGTATTTGTTCCACCCATGCACTACACCAGCTGAATTTAATTAGCACACTTCAGCCAGGTAAATCACCTTTAGTGAATGGCTAGAATAAATACATGGTAGGACTTTTCACTTTCTGAAGCCGGGGTGTCCACCTCTGCCAATAATCTGGAATGATCAACAAATCCACACGTCAAACTCAGCGAACAAATCTCAGTGTGCATCAGATTATTTGTTACATGCTCGAAAAGGAGTAGGAGGAAGTATGCACTTATTTTTTCCTCTCACCCACTCTTAAGTTAATTCAGACTCAATTCCCACTGTACTGTATAGTTCAAATTCAATGCAAGTTGTGCTACACAATACAAACTCAACTACTGTGAACAATAAGAGAGGAAAAAAACCAGTCAAAAACACGAGAGAAAGAGAAGAAAAGAAAGAAAAACACATCCCAATGTCATGTACAAAGATCTCAATCTATGTACAACCCAAATATATGAGCGATGAAACGTCTCCGTCAGTAAACGTGTTGTACCCAGATGAACTGATTCAACTTTCTTCGAACTCTGGCAACAGATTTGGAAAAAGCACAGTAAACAGCTTCGTCCCCCCAGCCATCTTTTTCTCTTTTTCTTTTCCTTTTTACAGGAGGATATGCGGGTGGTGATCAATCAACAAGTGCAACACCTAGAAGAGGAAAGACTGAGGGAACAGCGGCAAGAGAAAGCGAGAGAAAAAACAACAGGGCTTCAAAGAAGCAAGTCTTTGAGGATGAGGGGCGAAGGAGGGAAGGGATTCTTCTCCTCTCTGTTCGGGACAAACAGCTAAGGCGGATGACGATATTCAGCAGAAGCGGAGAGATTATAATGTGCCCTTGCCTCATTTATGCAGTAATGTACTGTGTGATGTCTATTAAGACATAGAGGCGAGATGTTTACAGACCTCATATTTTAATATATTTACATATATTTTTGTACAGATTTATATGAAAGTTTTAATTTTCAGAATTTCATATTTGTACCTGCCGTATCTCAATATTTTAATTACATAGCGTATTTGACAAATCCTCTTTTTGCAAGAGAATGCCAAGTGAAAATAAAGCTTTTAACCTTGCCATTGCTGTTTACCACATGCTATACCGACTGACGCACACGTGACTGACGCAACTGACGCATATACCAACTGACGCATACGTAACATATTGTAACGGTGACGGATAACTAGACTCGCTGGCCCTTGGCTAACCGGTCGAACCCTTCAGTCGACTGGTTAAACGACCCAAGAAGGTCGTGCCCTTATTTTTCCTCCCCGCTTTTTTACGTCATTTTCTTACTTCTCCTTTCTACTGCCCCCCAGTGGGCGGCAGACTATCTACAAGACATAACAACGACCCGCTTGGATTTTCTAAGTTTTACAACTTTGTGGAAAAAAAGATACAGACCTGCCGCTCCCCGAATTCCCCTAAAATTGCACATATTTGTATTTAAAATGAGTTTTAGATCAATTGCACCACCAACAAAAAAAGATCTACCTAAAACGACCATGACCGCTCACAATGACCGCACGTAATTTGCGCGTGATCGTGCACGTCATGTCACTATTTACGACGTGTGTTGGCCGCATCATTTCCTTCATGAAGTTCACTGCCCTGTCCTAGAAAAAAAGCTAGCGTTCTCCAGTGCGGAGAAACAGGCTAAATTTAATTTTTGATTATTGCTAACACAGCAAGGAGGAAGTGAGGGCAGCTATGAAGAGGATGAAGAGTGGAAAGGCAGTTGATCCTGATGACATACCTGTGGAGGCATGGAGATGTTTAAGAGAGATGGCAGTGGGGTTTTAAACACAATCTTGGAAAGTGAGAGGATGCCCGAGGAGTGGAGAAGAAGCATACTGGTATTGATTTTCAAGAATAAGGGCAATGTGCAGAACTGTAACAACTACAGAGGTATAAAGTTGATCAGCCACAGCATGAAGATATGGGAAAGAGTAATAGAAGCTAGGTTAAGAGGAGAGGTGATGATCAGCGAGCAGCAGTATGGTTTCATGCCATGAAAGAGCACCACAGATGCAATGTTTGCTTTGAGAATGTTGATGGAGAAGTATAGACAAGGCCAGAAGGAGTTACATTGTGTCTTTGTAGATTTACAGAAAGCTTATGACAGGGTGCCGAGAGAGGAGGTGTGTTATTGTATGAGGAAGCCGGGAGTTGCAGAGAAGTATGTAGGAGTGGTGCAAGATACGTATGAGGGAAGTGTGACAATGGTGAGGTGTGCCGTTGGAATGACAGATGGGTTCAAGGTGGAGCTTGGATTACATCAAGGATCGGCTCTGAGCCCTTTCTTGTTTGCAATGGTGATGGACAGGTTGACGGACAAGATCAGGCAGGAGTCTCCGTGGACTATGATGTTTGCGGATGACATTGTGATCTGTAGCGAGAGTAGGGAGCAGGTTGAGGAGAGCCAGGAGAGGTGGAGGTATGCACTGGAGAGAAGAGGAATGAAAGTCAGTAGGAGCAAAAAGGTATACCTATGCGTGAATGGGGGAGAGGACAGCGGAATGGTGAGGATGCCGACGCACTGTCCCGGCATCCGTTACAGAGCACAGAACCGGATGGGTTGGGAAAGGAGGTCGGTCCAGGCATAAGTGAATGCTATAGAGGAGAGCGTGGGAGTAAGGGGGCCGGTCTTGGAAAAGATCAGAGAACAGACAGAAATGGACAGTGAGCTGCAGTGTGTCCTTAGCTACATAGAGAACGGCTGGCTTGATCACATTAAAAGCATAGCCATGTCAGCCAAACCATTCTTTCATGAGCTCAAAGCACTGAGTGAACTGAACGGAGTGACCTGAGGCGTGGCAACCAGTATTGTCTCATGCAGCATGCGTGAAGACATGATCCAGAAGATCCACGAGGGGCTGACAAAATGTAGGCAGCGCTACAACATTGCCATCTGGTGGTCACGCATTGGCAATGACGTGAGAGAACTCAGTAATGTCAACACTGTAACGTCAGCCCAGCCAGCACAGGGAGCACTTGCTCACTCACTACACCACTGCTGGAGCTGCCATGGCAGAAAATTGCAGCCGATCTCTGAGTACAAAGGCCGAACATACCTAATCATTATAGATTACTTCTCAAGATGGCTGGAAATTCTGAATCTGCCAAAGTCAAATTGTGAGACAGTGATTGGAAAGTTAAAAAACAACTTCAGCCGTTGGGAAATACCTGAGGAAGTCTGGACAGACAATGGACCGCAGTTCTCTGTTCAAGAGGTTTGCTGCAGTTTGATTTTCAACTTGTCACTTCCAGCCGTCAGTTCCCCAAATCAAATGGCATGGCTGAACGCACTGTGAAGACAGCCAAGGCAATTCTCAAGCAGGATGACCCCCACCTAGCACTCCTGATCTACCGCTCAACACCAACAGAGCCTACATGAGAGAGCCCTGCTAAGCACATGATGGGGCGATGCCTACACACAACCCCACCAACCCTCAAGGAAAATGTAAGACCCGCCTGGCCTGACCTTGAGAAAGTGACAAGCAAGCAATCTCCAGAGATGGAATGAGAGGGAGGACAGTGGAATGGTGAGGATGCAAGGAGTAGAGGTGATGAAGGCATATGAGTTTAAATACTTGGGGTCAACTGTCCAAAGTAATGGGGAGAGCAGAAGAGAGGTGAAGAAGAGAGTGCAGGCAGGGCGGAGTGGGTGGAGAAGAGTATCAGGAGTGATTTGCGACAGAAGGGTCTCAGCAAGAGTTAAAGGGAAGGTTTACAAGATGGTTGTGAGACCAGCTACTATGTTATATGGTTTGGAGACAGCGGCACTGACGAAAAGACAGGCCGTGGAGCTGGAGGTGGCAGAGTTGAAGATGTTAAAATTTTCACTGGGAGTGACGAAGAAGGACAGGATTAGGAACGAGTATATTAGAGGGACAGCTCAGGTTGCACAGTTTGGAGACAAAGCAAGAGAGGCAAGATTGACATGGCTTGGACATGTGTGGAGGAGAGATGCTGGGTATATTGGGAGAAGGATGCTGAATATGGAGCTGCCAGGGAAGAGGGAAAGAGGAAGGCCAAAGAGGAGGTTTATGGATGTGGTGAAAGAGGACATGCAAGTGGCTGGTGTGACAGAGGAAGATGCAGAGGACATGAAGAGATGGAAACGGATAATCCACTGTGGCGACCCCTAACGGGAGTAGCCAAAAGTACTCAAAACTCTCGATGACATTACAAATAGACTTTTGTAAAGAAATAATTTAACATAGTAGAAATAAACATCTTTATTAAATTATGTCCAAAAAAGACAATTCCTTCCCTCTTCCCAGTATGCTAACATAATACATTAGTCCAATAAATAATACACAAGTTACATTTCATTAGTCAAATAGGACTGAAAATGCCCAGAGGCTGGGTGAATAGTGCAGACTGGATACAGTTTCCTGTGTCCATACACATAAATCTATGTACATACAGTACGTTACAGTTAGTTCCTGGCTGAAAACAATGCAAATTCACTCACACATTCCTCGGTTATGGGATAAGAAGGGCTGGCTTTAGTATGGACTCCTATCTTCTTCCAGTTGTAAGCCTATTTATTATTTGGAACTCTCACCCACACTAAAAACAGCATTTTTATTCACAAAGAAACAAACACACACAACACATGAGCACACAGACACACACACAGACACACACACACGTACTCGTACGCATACAACTTCTTAGCAATTGTATATGCCACAATTCTGTATGACTACTTGCTGTATAAAAGTATTTTTTACGTATGCAGTATGCCTTTCATCCTTTATATTTACATAGTTCAGCAGGTTGTAGGAGACAAAAGAACAGACACATTCCCTCAGATTTCCTTTTTTCAGTCATCAGTTGTGCAATCTTCAGTGTGTAGCAAGTTCCCAGTTCAGGTCCATGTGAGGACAGCAAAAGATTGGTAGTCGTATTTGTTGAGTTACGTGAGATGTTCCCCAATTCTTCCTGTGTGCTCTGCTCTGATTGTTTTCTCCTGAAGAAACATAACCTCCACTTCAAGAGGTAGGTATGAGGACATGTTGCAAGGAATCAAGGAAACACTTTGGGATTCAACACGTGTGCAATCCATAATGTTCAGACAATCAGCAGAAGTGCGTTTATAACAAAGTCTCTTTATAAGACAAGCTCCGATGGACTCTGGGGACCTGTTTAATCGAGAGGCCTTAAAAAAAGTTTGTGCGGATGGATATTTCTAGTGATTCTGGGGTTGAAATTCCACTACTGGTTTGTAGAAGACTATCCCACATTGACGCCGAGCCCAACCTGCAACTTGTCACCCCGGTGATTTACAAAGGCACCCATGATGAGGGTGGCAGGGAGTGGAGTAAGACGCTTCTCCAGCACTCCTCCTATTATACACCTACTGTTCACCATACCTGGATATACAAACACATGGAAAACAAAGATTGTTGTCATACACCCATCAAGCTTTCACTGAGTACACCAAAAATCAAAAACTTTGTGTGAGACCTACAGACAAAAATAGATGAGGGCTTTACCTCGAAAGACCATGTTTGCTTCTGGGAGTTCCATTTGGTACCCGAAGGAGGCAGTGGTTTCCTGGGTCCTGGTACTGGCTTCAAATTCCACTCCAACTTGGATCTGACACACAAACATACGCACGGATGAATGCACAGTCATTTACAACATATACCAAAACAAATACTATGCGTTTTCATTATGGTATTTAACATACCTGTTTGTTGGCCCGGTGATAGTAACTAGCATGGGCACCCCCTTTCCCTGCATTTAGCGTGGCCACCCAGTTGGGTCCTGTATAGAGATGCAGAATAAGAACTCATATTTAAAATACAGCACATTAATCAAGCAAGTTAGCAAAGGTTGAAAGCACATTTTCAAACCAAAACAAAATCCCACTTGAATATTGGCCAGCCAAAGTGAGAATGCCTCCTTCCTCTGCTCGCCCACGATGATAAACAAGTTCCCCTCCTAAGACCAACCCAGAAGACACACTCTGCAAGAAGTGTGCTACAAGAATCACTGTACCAGGGGAAACACAAAAACACACACATAAAAACATAGTAGCTACATCAGGCAAGGGGGAACTAGAATACATTTCTCTGACATAGACAGAGAGTTGAGGTACTGAGTGTTAATGCAGGTTCCTGTCCTTACACCTGCCATTTCATACCTGACTCTCTCAGAATGTCTGGGTTGGCCACAGTCACAGCAGCTGTGAAGTCATTGCCTCTGTACTCAGTTTCAAACTGCCATGTTACAAACTGGTCCTGTTGGGTCTAGAAGACAATCAATAACTGACACAAAGATACTGGAAGTGAAGGAGAAAGGTCTTACAAAACCACAGCATTCATTTTGTGTGAAAGGGATTCTGTTAAACTGATATGTCCCTTCTTACAAAGGGTCAACAGAGTGCAACACAATTCTCACACTGAGGTACCATGATAAATAGATTCAAAAACAGAGCGAGACTTCAAATCTCACCTGGAACACAGCTCTGCTTCGTACTCGCTCGGTAAGATGGAGCAGAGAGTGAGCGTTTAGACTACCCGAAGAATCCATCTCACCAATCAAAGCTGGGGCATCCTATTCAGTGTTTTAAGAAAAAAAATATAACCTGTGTGGTCAAACTTTGATCCCCCCCCCCAATGATATGAACACCCAAGCCCATTTATTAACACAAAGTTAATAAGATTTTTTTGTATCTGATGGTGTGAAGCTAACCTTATCCTTGCTGTAATCATCAGACTGTAGGTGTTCCACGTGGAATCTGTAATAGGATGGACTAACAGCGCTGAGGTGGAGAGTGTGACTGACCTGGGAAGTAATAGATGCATTACATATAAGATCACACATACTCCTTGATGTACCACCTACAGCTACGAAAGAGCTATTGTTCATATTGGATTTGATGCAGATGTAATGATGACACTCGCCTTAAAAAAGCTGCTCAGAGTTTTATTGATAATCATCTTTACTCCCTCAACCTGCTGAGGAAACACTTCTGATGAGGGTGGGGGGAAAACAAAAAGGAAAAAACAATTAAGGGCCGAATTAACCTTGTGAGATTAGACACTAAAAATAACAAAACAAGGTAATAGTACTGTATAAGTGGCAGATGTACCTTTGCAGCTTCTGTGCAATGAGTGGAAACTGCCTGGGTTGGGTAGGCGGCCATCTTTTCTCTCCCAACGAGGGGGAATATCCCAGTGAGCAGGATGTGTGTCCCAGCGAGAGGGAGGAGGGTCCGTGGAAAAAGGCCAGTTTTGATGGCCTGGGCCAGAAGACAAAGCTAGAACGCTGCCCATGTGGGCACAGCGCTTGCTACAAACAACAAAGGTGAAGGAACAAAATTATAAAAGGATAATGCCCTGACCAATTTTCAATCTCTGTCTCCTCCCAATTCCTTTCACAGAAGTGGTGTCGCAATAAATATACTGGTTTTGATGATAACCGTGACATTTAAAAAATGAAATACTGATATCATGTTAATATGCATATGATAATATCCTATAAATAATCCAGCGCCTCTTAAAACTATTTGTTTATTTCTGTTCACGCCCCCCCCCCCCCACACACACACCTGACGTGACACCACAACACAGCAACTAGCTAGTGTGGCAATCACCCACATTATGTTGTTATAAATAATAAGAAATATGTTTCCAGCTATCAGTCTGTGTTCACTCATCACCACACACCCATCAGTCCTGTCAACCAATGATATGGCTCTGATTTACCCGCTTTCGGAAAGACCAGCCCTTACATTCCTTTATGAGTGGTACAAATGGCAACTGACGCCGGCGAGAAAAGAGCAGGGAGAAGTTAGAACTCCACTTCGTCAGCCTACTCAGCCTTTGCGCTGTATTAAGTCCATGTTGTTATATATTCACATATTTGTCCCCATGAAAAATCATCTCCTCTCATCATCTCAAGGAATCTGTCGAGGATCTGACCGCTAAACATCTCTGGAGATTCGGCAACAGCTTAATAATTACTCACCACAGTAACCGTGAGCGGGCGAAAGTCATTCGTCTTTTTTGCCTTTAATCCTCTTGACTAAAGCTTTGGGGGTTCGTGGGTTTTTGTTTGTATGTTAACGGAACTGAACTGTGGTTGAGAATACGTCCTTGTTTTGAGTTTTGTTTGTTGGATAACCGGGAAATCCCGAAGTGGAGTAGTTTTATTGAGTGAATTGAACTGATACTGATAACCGGGAAATCATGAAGTTGAGTATATTTACTTTATAAACTGAACTGGATTATATGGAACTTTTTCTCTTTCCCTTTCGATCTAATATATAACCTAATATAACCTTTGAAAGTTGACTGATGTGTGGTTGAGTTTATTTAGAGTATTTTATTTCCCTGCCTTGCAGTCAATTATAAATGTGTTTGTGTTGTAACAAAATAACCTGGGTCATGTGTATTTTGTTGCCCTGTGATGGCCTGGCGGCCTGTCCATGGTGTCTCCCCGCTTGCCACCCAATGACTGCTGGGATAGGCCCCAGCATCCCTTCGACCCCGATTGGGATAAGCAGCTTGGATAATGGATGGACTGGATGGATGTGTATTTTGAATGCATGTATCCTTTGAGAGATTTGACATTGACTCTGACTGGTTTAAACTTTGTCAAACTGCTATACTAGCTAGCTACTACCACAGTGTGTGGCTACTACTGCCACACAAAATCATGTCATGACAAATGGAAAGAGGAAAAAAATATGCAAAGACATGGTCGGTAGACATTAAATCACAGTATATCAGAGTGGTTAGTTGTCAGCCTGTGGTCTCACACACAAACTCTCTGTCCCCTGCTCCCTGCAAGTGATTTTGTTTCAGTTGACATTGTATTGATGGCAGAAGTTAGGCCTTGTAGATCTTTTGTTTATCACTTCATCTGGTTGCATTTTCACTATCCATTAAGTGTAATTGTTCTTTTTGTACTTTTTTTTTTACAGTTATGGTTACAGACTCTCTCTCCACTGCCCTACACATGTTTTGAGCGTAATTTATTTGTCAAAAGAGTGAAAATGCACAATAAACAAAGTTAAAGATAAATTTGACTGATAAAATCATTATTTTCTTTTCAAAAACTCTATAGATATCACTATAATATTGTTATCGATAATTATTTTGACCACAATAATTGTGTTATGAAAATCTAATATCATGACAGCCCTATTTCACAGTACCCCTAACCTGTTCTTTGCATTTTGTCCTGCTTCTGTTCCACATTGGTTTAGCAGCAGCTATCTACCATACACACAAACAACCAATAGTTTTCAATGTTACTCAGGAAAAACCATCAGGAATATTTCCCCATAGACAAAGGTCGCATCTGGACTTTCCTCTTACACTGACACAACATTTACAAAAATCTGCTCATGAAATTAGGGATGATCCTAATTTGATGTAGACTGGACGTGAGGAGATTAGACTGATTTTAGAGGTATAAAGATCTAGATGCACATAAGGGTAAGAATACAAATTTTGACAACTTTGTGCAATTTCATAAACTGATCGGCATCCCCGCGACCCTGAGAGCAGGATAAGCGGTTTGGATAATGGATAGATGGATGGATCTTCATATCGTTCAAATGCGGAATGCATTTTGCACAACTGAATGGGCAGCTTGCTATGAAGCTGCAGCAATAGCGTTAGCTAGCATGACCTTAGCATGGAGGAAATAAGACGTCCGTGTGCGAACTGTTTCTATACTTACTTCGAATAGAATCGAGAGACTTTAAAAATGCAAACTACGAAGAGAATCGCACACCAGAAGAAAAAAAACGAAATGCGTAGATGTTCAAATGACTCAGTACACATGAGAAACAGTTACTGTTGCTCAGTTCAATTTATGCAGCAGGAAAGTACCCTCCAGCTGTGATGTGCCACCACAAAAATATGTTCTTCCGGAAACACGAATGAATTACCTGGTTCCTAATTAAACTTCGTTTTAGCGATGTTGCGTTACATCGCCCATAACAAAATGTAAGAATTCATGACATTTTTTTAAATATTTTCAAAACATCCTTGCTGTCTACTGAGAATTCCCACTAGGGAAATAGCCTCATTTTAACCATCTTTCAGGTAATGACCGGGTGCTGTTATACAGCTGGTCACCTATGTTTGCATATCATTAATCAACTTCTGACACTAAAATATAACCTCACTTCACTCTAAAATACAGTACATTTTTTGACGTTTCCCTTCAGAAAGCCAAAATGTTTAGAGAGATTTTTCAAAACGTCAAGGGCAACATCCGCAGCATCAATATGGAACACTTATGTGTTTCTTGTCGGACCTTTGTAACTCAGACACATATCATGCGAAGCAGCAGGGCAAGGGAACGATCTTTTTCCAAGACAAAATGTATTACTACGATTTATTAAATCGTATTGTCTGTAAATGACGGTGTCATATGACGACGTTATTATGCTGAACAGATGAGCTGAGTCTACACCAAGACCTCAACGTGACAACTCCGGCTACCTGTACCGTTAACATCAATTTTGCCCAAATGGTGAAGTCCAAAAGTTGTCATCCCAGGTAAACACACGACTACGCATGTGACTTACCTAACATATCTGTGTTAATCTGGCGCAATAACGTTGAGTAGAGATAATACGAAGAAGATAATGGGATCAGACGACAAGCATGATTTAAGCTGTCTCTGATCATAACTAGACTACATGTGTGTCCCTCTCGCTCGCACTGGAGTTTCGAGAGAGCGAGTTTGATCCATCCGTTTTTATGAGTCATCCCCTGCGACTGGACATGTCTACTCCTCGGACTATGTTGTTGGTGGGAGAAGGGAATTTCTCTTTTTCTGCGGCTTTATGCCAGTTGTACCCAGATTCCAGCATCACGGCCACCTGTCTTCAGTGCCAGGAGGAAGTGCTGCGGCATGAGGGCGCAGCCACCAACACAGAGATCATCCGTAGCTCAGGTTTGCAAGTTGACTATTCATGTGTATGCATCACCTTGTCTTTGTTTGAATTGCCAGTTGTGTGTATTACGTACTTAGTCTGAATTGATGAGATTTACCTTTTGTTTTTCTCACATTGTCCTCAGGTGGAGTGGTCCTGTTTGAGGTGGACTCTACAAAGCTTGGAGAATGCGCATCTCTACGGGGACTTGTATTTGACCGTGTGATCTTTAACTTTCCTCACTGCGGGCGAAAGAGTGGTGTTAAAAAGAACCGAGAACTTCTCAAAAACTTCTTCCTGAGGTAGAAAAGGAAATGGATTAGTTGTCTAAGGAGGCCACTGCAAAGTTACTGCATTGGGGTTGTGATCACTTCTCAGCATTTGTTTCCGTCCTATGCTCTTATACTCTGTGACTCTGCCTTATTTATTGTTGTTGAAGTATGCAAAGTAAAGGCTTTTGTCATATTTTTCCTCTGTTGTCAGGCCATGCTTAATTTGTGTACAGACAAGCTTTTGATAGCTGCGATGTCTAAAAATAGTGATACTAAAAACCAGTGCAATGCATGTAAATGCCATATTTGTGTACCCTACCCCAAGAAATTACTTTATACTAACCCTATTAAATGAAACATGCAAACAAGTGATTAAGTGGCAAAATAGGATTTCAGCTTAGGTTTGCACTCAGGTGGGAGAAATCATTTAAGACAAACTTGCCCCGAGTTTTTAAAATAATAACTTCAGTATCTCATGCATTGTTCAAATCTTATGCATGTGAGCCACATGCCTTTTCTAGACAATACACAGCAGGCTTATGGTTGTCTCTTGTTTATCCAGTTGTGTCCAGGTGTTGGCTGAAAAAGGGGAGGTCCATGTTGCCCTGTGCAATGGGCAGGGGGGCACACCGGCTGACCAGCCAAAGAGAGAGTGGCACAACAGCTGGCAGGTCGTCGCCATGGCAGCAGAGGCTAACCTAATCCTTAGCAATGTCCATCCTTTTGAGAGTGAGAAATACAAGAGCTACAAATGTACTGGATACAGGTAAGGAGTGAACGTGGGTGTTGCAGAACAAAGAAACATTAGCAAGATGTGTGTATTGTTCATACATCTTTGTACTGAGGTTGCCCTTTTTTTTCCTTTTTTTTTTTACATGCAGGAGCCAGGATAAGGGCTTCCATGTGGAGAATGCTTTACTCCACGTGTTTACACGCAGCCTGCCCTACAGCACAGTTAAGAGGCTCCAGTTGGAGGAAGCCATTGATGGAGAGAGAGTCCAGTACAATATGCCAGTTGAGTTCAGCGATTACATATTCAGGTACGTGCTAAGTAATAGTAATGTTTTCAAATGGATGAAAAGAAAGCTATCAGAGCCGATGACTGTCATATTAATATCTACTTTCTCTCTCATTGTCAGGGAATTTCTGTCCACAGGTTCCACCCATCCTGTCAGGTTGGTTCAGGACTTTCTGCTGAGTGGATTGGCAGAGCAGTGGTCTGTCTCCATGAAAACGGAGACCCACCCTTACCTCCTCACATGCAAACAACTGCAGAAGTTCTGCCAGGAGATAGACCCAAAAGACTGCTACTGGATAAACCTGCTTTGCAAAGACAGCCCTCATATCTCTGTAGAATTACACACAGATATGAGTAAGCATACGGATCAGTCCATTATCTTGGACAGCGAAAAACATATCAACTCACTCAATGGTCTATTGGGCACATGTTCTGTCTCAGACAAATGGAACAGTGGCATACATCAAGGAGTCAAGTTATTCAGGTCTGCATACAATTTTGAAGATGATACCGAAAGGGGAAGGGGTCTTTTTGTGTTGCGTCCATCACTACTGCCTCAGATGAAAGAGCTTAAAACTCATAGACCAGAGGATAAACAAAGAGAACCACTAGCTAGTATTACAGGGGATAATGGGGAAAATGAAAAGGATAGTGATGAGTTTAAGGTTGAAGGAAAGGGGAATGAGGACCCCTATTGGGGTAGTAATGGTATTATTGGATCATTATGTGGCATCAGTGGTCTAGTCTTCAGGAATGTTCCCATCAGTCCTTGGAACATGCCAGCCTTTCATGAACTTTGCCTCACAGCTGTGTTCCCTGCAGCTTGTGAACCAATCAAAATGCTTGGGAAACACCTGGAAACCCTGCTTGCGCCTTATAGAGTCTCCCTGATTATGGAACATGGTTGTCTTGGCCTGGTGACACAACCAATGGGATTGGTAGGTAAAGTGTTTGCTAGTAATGCTAGTGACAACATCAGCAAAATTGGTGTCAATGTATCCCTAAATTTGGACCTCCTTGCTACGCTCCTGTTCTCGCTCCCTGACTGGCGGCTGCTGTGGTCACATGACCCTCACTTTTTAAAACACTTTTCGCTTCACCCATCTCTGGGGCAGCCGTTTCAGCTATTTTCCCTCTTCCCTCAGCACTTCAGCTTTGACATCAGCTTCTGGACAGGGCCAGCCTGGGGGGAGAGAAGGTTCCATGCTTTGGTCAGAGAAGCCAGCCTTAATACTGTGGCACAAGTGAAACTTATTGACACATTCTCTCATCCTGACCTGAATAAGACAAGTTACTGCTACAGACTGATTTATCATTCAGAAACACATGCGCTGTCTCACACGCAAGCCTTAAAGTTTCATAAACACTTGGAATCCATGCTGTCCTCCCGTCTGGAAGTCACAGTAAGGTAGCTCTGGCTGTATTTTTAGTAAGAAGGGAGTTCTTTTTTTCTGGAATCATTAAGGTGAGCAATTTGATTGTAACAGATTGTAAAATTAAGCTCTAGAAGAATATTTTGGAATCTACTACTACTTTTGGTTACTCCCGTTAGGGGTTGCCACAGCGGATCATCCGTTTCCATCTCTTCCTGTCCTCTGCATCTTCCTCAGACACACCAGCCATCTGCATGTCCTCTCTCACCACATCCATAAACCTCTTTGGCCGTCCTCTTTTCCTCTTCCCTGGCAGCTCCATATTCAGCATCCTTCTCCCAATATACCCAGCATCTCTCCTCCACACATGTCCAAGCCATCTCAATCTTGCCTCTCTTGTTTTGTCTCCAAACCGTCCAACCTGAGCTGTCCCTCTAATATACTTGTTCCCAATTCTGTCCTTCTTTGTCACTCCCAATGAAAATCTTAGTAACTTCAACTCTGCCTCCTCCAGCTCCGCCTCCTGTCTTTTCATCAGTGCCACTGTCTCCAAACCATGTAACATAGTAGCTGGTCTCACAACCATCTTGTAAACCTTCCCTTCATCTCCTGCTGCTACCCTTCTGTCGCAAAGCACTCCTGACACTCTTCTCCACCCACTCCACCCTGCCTGCACTCGCTTCACCAATCTTCTGCACCTCCCGTTACTTTGGACAGTTGACCTCAAGTATTTAAACTCATACGCCTTCGTCACCTCTACTCCTTGCATCCTCACCATTTCACTGTCCTCCCTCTCATTCACGCATATGCATTCCATCTTACTCTTACTGACTTTCATTCCTCTTCTTTCCAGTGCATACCTCCATCTCCAGGCTTTCCTCAACCTGCACCGTACTCTCTCTACAGCTCACAATGTCATCCGTAAACATCATAGTCCACGGAGACTCCTGCCTGATCTCGTCCGTCAACCTGTCCATCACCATTGCAAACAAGAAAGGGCTCAGAGCTGATCCTTGATGTAATCCCACCTCCACCTTGAACCCATCCATCATTCCAACTGCACACCTACCACTATCACACTTCCCTCATATATATCCTGTACCACTCCTACATACTTCTCTGCAACCCCTGACTTCCTCATTCAATACCACACCTCTTCTCTCGGCACTCTGTCATATGCTTTCTCTAAATCCACAAAGACACAAGGAAACTCCTTCTGGGCTTCTCTATACTTCTCAATCAACATTCTCAAAGCAAACATTGCATCTGTGGTGCTCTTTCATGGCATGAAACCATATTGCTGCTCGCTGATAGTCACCTCTCCTCTTAACCTAGCTTCTATTACTCTTTCTCATATCTTCATGCTGTGGCAGATCAATTTTATACCTCTGTAGTTGCTACAGTTTTGCACATCACCCTTATTCTTGAAAATCAGTACCAGTATGCTTCTTCTCCACTTCTCAGGCATCCTCTCACTTTTCAATATTGTGTTAAACAATCTAGTTAAAAACTCCACTGCCACCTCCCATAAACATCTCCATGCCTCCGCAGGTATGTCATCAGGACCAACTGCCTTTCCACTCTTCATCCTCTTCATAGCTGCCCTCACTTCCTCCTTGCTAATCCACCACACTTCCTGATTCACTATCCCCACATCATCCAACCTTTGGAATAAACAATGCTAAGAGTTCAGAGTTTGTTGTTATATCTCTCAAAGCTATTTGGAATTAAAATTACTTTTATGTGGCATGTAGTTTTTATTCATCAAGACTCAGAACTACTCTATTACAAAGAGGAACTGACCCGCTGGTTACACCAACTTACAGTATGTCCCATAAAACTTACCACGAGACCTGTTGATACCATACACATAGTGAGTATCATAAGCTCAGCATTTAAATTATGGGCATATACTATGTTACCAAGAATGGCCAATACTGTTTGCCAAATTGCTAAATTAATACATGCTAAACACAAACATTGTGTGTTTAGATCTTCAGGTTATCTAGGCCTAGACTAATGTAAGTGTTCAAATAGCAACATATTTCCCTTGAAAGCGATGAAAAATAAACTGGTCACAGAAGGAGGCTGAGTCCAACCCCCTGTCGCAGTTGTCATCTAATTTAATTGCTGTCTAATGGGCATTTAGTTTTCTCTTTGGCTCTGTTGCTGATTGAAGAAAAAGGGATAATTTTAAGAGCTGTCTGTTCATGTTAGTTTGTGTTAATCGGCCTTCTGACGTGTCCGTGTACGTCTGTATGCACGCAAAAAGGGGAGAGGGGAGAACATGTAGACGGGCTCTATATTTTCGGATTTGATAATTAATATTAAAACGACTACTTCCGCTAAACTGCCACCCTGTGCAAACTAGCGAAACTGACGTATTATTCGAGCGTAGTTTCAGCGGCGCAGGTCGGGCCGGAAGAGGGCAGAGCGCTTCAACCGGACGGGGGCGGAAATGCACGAAGCCGGAGCCGCCGACGGTAAACATGGCGGCGAAGGGGCTTCGACAACGAGCCAGGCGAGGCAGCAGACAGGATGCGAACAACGTGAACGTCCCTGCGGAAACCCGGGTGGCAAAAGAGGAGAAAGGCAGCGATGATAGCAAAAGTCCAGAAATCCGACAAGAGTGAGTACCACTCATAAATTAGATACAGGGGTTCTCCATCCACCTTCATCGTGACTCCTGTCAACCCCACGGGGGAGAGGGGGGCTAACTACTCATCTTTAAAACACGTCGAGATGCAGCCATGACAACCCGATCGCATTGATTGACAGGTCTGTGTATAACCTAGGAGACCGCGCGTAAAACGGCGCTTCACAGAGTAAATCCACTTCAGGCGTCCCCGGTTACGCTGCACCACTCGTAATGTGGTCTCTGTTTATGTGATGGCGACGCTGTTAAAGGTAACCTGATCTCATCCATTCATTCATCCACTCGTCCCCGTTGCCAAGACGTAAGTTACCTCACGTTAACTAACTTCATCGGGCCCCAAGCCTTACAGTGAACGCGTTGGCATTATCTGAGCCGCAGGAGCTGAACGCCGTCAAAACCGTAATTAGACGGCTTGACAGTTTGTCGGTGACGTGTCAGCACGGAAGACGTCGGGAGCCCAGGTGGATTAGATTCACTGGCACTGCACAGAGCACAAGCACCAAGACAATGAGATGCAGTTTGGCATCTAGCCAGAAAGTGCAAAATACTACAGTAAAGTGCAAGGTGTAATGAATATTAGTGTACAAGATATAGTATGGAATGTCAATAAATATGAATGCACAGTATGTAATGAATAACGTACAGTACGTTACAGTATTTAAATCTATACAGTAATGCAATTGTATATACAAATAAGATAACGCTATGGGAGTGGAAATTAGTAAATACAGAGTAAAAATATAAACAGTATTATACAGTGGTAAACAGTGTATTATACAGTAATGCTGACGGATCGATGTCCAAAGCCTGATATGTGACTATATCATATCCGTTATGAAAAAGAAATGGAGTTGTTCACGACTAATGTTTTTGATGCTCAGCAAATGTGTGTTATGAGATTGTGAATACCCAGTGTATGCTGGGATAGGCCCTCCATCCCCCTGAAAAGCTGGTAAGAAGAATGAATGGGTAGAGAATTTGTCGGTGGAATGAATGGGTAAGGAATTATATTGAGAACTAATGGAGAAAGTAGCCACACTAGCAGGGAATCTAGGTATCATGGAATTAGGGCTAGTAGTTCTTCCCCTGACGCATGCTGCGTAGGTGTACAGAGCTCCATCCAAGGGCATCAAAGAAACTTACAGGGTTAAAATTCCATTCACCTGTTTGTGAAATAAATTTGTTGTTGTTTTGATCAGTTCTACATCAGCGTTTATCGTCCTTTTTTAAAACTCTGCATTTTTTTCCAGACATGTTTGTGTGCAATATGGTGACATATTGTTAGATTTGTTTGTTTGTTTGTTTTTTCGTTTTGTTCTCTAATAGGTCAGTAAGTCGAGGTGGGCAGGTATGGGCTCCAGAAGGTTCAACTGCCTTTAAATGCCTTCTTTCTGCACGCTTCTGTGCAGCTTTATTAAGTAACATCTCGGACTGTGATGAGACATTTAACTACTGGGAGCCTGTAAGTTGTTACTAAGTCATCAAAATGCCTGGTCACCTTCTGATCATAATGAGCATAATCAATATTTCAGGACTTTTCTCCTCCATGTGTCTTGCTTTTCTTATGAAACATCCTGTTTGACAGATGCACTACCTGCTATATGGCACAGGAATGCAAACATGGGAATACTCTCCATTATATGCTATCAGATCCTACGCTTATTTGTGGTTACATGCTCTACCTGCTTGTTTACACGCCCATGTACTGCAGACCAACAAGGTAACAGCCCTCTGAATTGGGGTCAATCAATAATGTTTGTCACTCTATAAAATGTACAATATGCAAATTGCCACTGAGGTTTGTTTTTATCATGGTGTTACAGGTATTGGTCTTCTACTTTGTCCGATGCGTCCTTGCCTTCTTCTGCTGTGTCTGTGAGCTTTACTTCTACAAGTGAGTCTCTCTCTTCTTGAATGTGTGATGATAAACACATTTAAGCACATAGTTGTTTGGAAAAAAAAGTTATAAAAATTCTTAAAAGTTCCTAAATGTTTTTATATATACATATATCATTACATTTGATAATTGCCCTGTGCTGGGAGTTCACCCCCTGATGTGTCTGTGTTTTTGAAACAGGGCTGTGTGTAAGAAGTTTGGACTGCACGTGGGCCGTTTGATGTTGGCATTTCTTGTCTTGAGTACTGGAATGTTCTGCTCCTCTGCAGGTTGGTAAGGTTACATCAGTGTATTATTTCTATCTCTGTAGCATCTCCTGTCCTAAATTTTTTCCTTTTCATGAGGTTTTTCTTCCTTTGCAGCATTAGTTGCTGTATCTCCTAACTTTCACAGTTTCCCTGTCCCTCTGTCACCTGCAGTCTAACAAATCTAAATTATGTACTCAGAGATAGTCATGTGATGGAGCCCCTACTCCACCCCTACTCCCCTCCCCTCTGAAGCCACATTGTTCCCCCATTGACCTGGGATTAAATTCCACCAAAACTTTCCTATACTTCTTTTGCTGTCTCTCTTTCGTAAGTTATATAGGTCATTGCATAATTTTTGTAGGGTTCCCTCTTTGCTATTTGTTTTATATAACCCATTTTCCTTCCTTTGTCTCTCTAGCATTCCTGCCCTCCTCTTTCTGTATGTACACTACTTTGGTTGCCATGACAGGCTGGTTTCAGGACTCGCCGCCTTTGGCTATTATGGGTGTGGCTGCCGGGGCCATTGTTGGATGGCCGTTCTCTGCTCTGATTGGGTAAGACTAATTTGAAATGATGTCCTCTGGCTGTGAAGCAACTATTTGTATTTTTTTTACTATAAATAATTACTATGTAGAGGTTTCATTTTAGTTTTGCCTACAATTTTCTCAGTCAACCTAAAGATAGGATGTAAGGGAGAACTTTCATATCTATTAAATTCCCATTGTGTTTGTTATTGTTCCATGTATTCAGCTCAATTAATTTTTGTTGCAAAATAGCCACTCTCAATTAGTTGAAGCCCATGTAGCATAGGTCACAGAAAGTTGAATCAGTTCATCTGGACATAACATTTATTGATAGAAACATTTCATCACTCACCTAAGTGATCATTCACCTTCAGCCGCTTCTCCAGAGCCGGGTTGCTGTGGCAGCAAGCTAAGTAGGGCACTCCAGACATCCCTCTCACCAGCAACGCCCTCCAGCTCCTCCTGTGGGATCCCAAGGGGTTCCCAGGCCAGATTGGACATGTAGTCCCTCCAGCAAGTTCTGGGTCTACCCTGGGATCTCCTCCCAGTTGGCCATGCCTGGAAATCCTCCAAAGGAAGGCGACCAGGAGGCATCCTAATCAGATGCCTGAACCACCTCAACTGGCTCCTTTCGATGCAAAGGAGCAGAGGCCCTACTCCAAGCTCCCTCCGGATGTGCGAGCTCCTCACCCTATCTCTAAGGCTGAGCCCAGACACCCTACGGAGGAAACTAATTTCAGCCACTTGCATCCGCGATCTCACCCTTTCAGTCACTACCCAAAGCTCATGACCATAGGTGAGGGTTGGAACGAAGATTGACTGGCAAATTGAGAGCTTTGCTTTCTGGCTCAGCTCCCTTTTCACCACAACGGTATGGTACAATGTCCGCATTACTGCTGATGCTGCACCAATCCACCTGTCAATCTCCCGCTCCATCCTACCCTCACATGTGAACAAGACCCCGAGATACTTGAACTCCTTCACATGAGGCAACAATTCATCCCCAACCCAGAGGGAGCAATCCACCATTTTCCGGTAAAGAACCATGGCCTCAGACTTGGAGGTGCTGACTCTCATCCCGGCCATTTCACACTCAGCTGCAAACTGCCCCAGTGCGGGCTGGAGATCGCATTCTGATGAAGCCAACAAAACCACATCACCTGCAAAAAGCAGAGATGCAATTCTGAGGTTCCCAAAACGGACACACTCCTCACCTTGGCTGCTCTTGAGATCCTGTCTATGAATATCACAAACAGAATCGGAGACAAGGGACAACCTTGGCGGAGTTCAACACCCACCAAAAACATGTTTGACCTTGTGCCGAGAATGCGGACACAGCTCTCACTTTGGTTCTATAAGGACCAGATGGCTTGTAGCAACTGCCTGGATACCCCATACTCCTTCAGTACCCCCCACAGAGTGTCCCGGGGTACACAGTTGTAAGCCTTCTCCAAGTCCACAAAGCACATGTAGACTGGCTAGTCAAACTTCCATGCCCCCCTCAGCACTTCCGCAAGGGTAAAGAGTTGGTCCGTTGTTCCATGACCAAGACAGAATCTGCATTGTTCCTCCTGGATCTGAGGTCCGACAGTCAGTTGGAGCCTCCTTTCCAGCACCCTAGAGTAGACTTTCCTAGGGAGGCTGAGCAATGTGATGCCCTGATAACTGGAGCACACCCTCCGGTCCCCCTTTTAAAATATGGGAACCACCACCCCAGTCTGCCACTCCACAGGTACTGTCCCTGACTTCCATGTGACACTGAGGAGGCATGTCAACCAAGACAGCCCAACAATGTCCAGAGCCTTCAGCATCTCAGGGCGAATCTCATCCACACCCAGCACCTTGCCACCGAGGAGCTTCTTAACTACCTCAGAGACCTCTGCCAGGGATATGGGTGGGGCTTCTCCTGAGTCTTCAGACTTGACCTCCTCCACTGAGGACATGTTAGCCGGGTTCAGGAGCTCCTCAAAATGTTCTTTCCACTGCTCAACAACATCCCCACTCCGGGTCAACTGTTCCCCTCCCCGGCTGAACACAGCCTGAGTCAAGCCCTGCTTCTCCTTCCTGAGTCGCCGGATGGTTTACCAGAACTTCTTTGAGGCCAGCCGAAAGTCCTCCTCCATGGTCTAACTGAACTCCTCCCACACTCAAGTTGTTGCTTCCGCGACTGCCAAAGCTGCAGCCCTTCTGGCCTCCGAGTACCTGTCTGCTGCGTCAGGAGACCCCTGGGCCAACCAAGCCCGAAAGGCCTCCTTCTTCAGCCTGACGGCTTCCCTCACTGCCGGTGTCCCCCAGCGGGTTCTTAAGTTGCCACCTCTACAGGCACCGATGACCTTATGACCACATCTCCTGCCTGCCGCATCTGCAATAGAGGCTTTGAACATGGCCCACTCAGACTCCATGTCCCCAGCCTCCCTTGGGATACATGAGAACTTCTTCCGAAGGTGGGAGTTGAAGACCTCATGGACAGGGGCCTCCACCAGACGTTCCCAGTTCACCCTCACTACACGTTTGGGTTTGCCAGGTCTGTCCGGCAGCCTTCCCTGTCATCTGATCCAACTCACCACCAGGTGGTGATCAGTTGACAGCTCTGTTCCGCTCTTCGCTCGAGTGTTCAAAACATACGGCCGCAGATCTGATGATACGACCACAAAGTCTATCATCGATCTTCGGCCTAAGGTGTTCTGGTACCAAGTACACTTATATTCGAACATGGCTCCTCTGAGAATCACGACCCTTAGCGTGGTGGAGGGGTTTGTGTGTCCCGGTGATCCTGGGAGCTGTGTTGTCGGGGGCAATAGCCCCTGGTAGGGTCTCCCAAGGTAAATTGCTCCCAGGGGAGGGACCAGACTAGGAGCAATTTCCAAGAAACCCAATGAAATTACACCAGCAGAGTTATAGCACCTCGCCCGGAAAAGGGAAACCGGGACCCCCTCCTAGAGCCAAACCTGGGAAGAGAACTCACCGGCGAGCATCTGGTGGCCAGGCCTTGGCCCATGGGGCCCAGTCGGGCCCAGCCTGAAAAAACAACATGGACCCACCACCCTGTGGACCCACCACATGCAGGGATAAGCATTGGGTTAGGGTGCAATGCAGGCCGGGTGGCAGGCAAAGGCGGGGACCAGGGCGTGCCGACTTCTGGCATTGCAGATTGGTCCTCGGGACGTGGAATGTCACTTCTCTGGCAGGGAAGGAGCCTGAGCTGGTGTGGGAGGTGGAGCGGTACCAACTAGATATAGCTGGGCTCACAACCACACATAACATGGGCTCTGGTACCAAATTCCTGGAGAAGGCCTGGACCCTTATAAACAATACAGTGGTATAACGACCAAAACCAAAGATCGGTTTCATGTCAAATTGCTATGACCATTAACTATAGTTACAATGGCCATGTGTACTATTCACAGAGGACTAGGGAATAGTTGCAATGACAGCATTGTAGGACAGCAACAGATGTACTCTTAGCCCCCCCAGTTCAGGGATGGTATTGTTTATAAGGGTGAGGATACCTGCAGTCAGTTGAGACTGAAGAGGTCACTTAGATGAGTGATGTAATGTTTCTGGGCGCCACGGTGGCACAGTGGTTATCGCAGTCGCCTCACAGCAAGAAGGTTCTGGGTTCGAGCCGTGGGGTAGTCCAAACATCGGGGTCATCCCGGGTGATCCTCTGTGTTGAGTTTGCATGTTCTCCCCGTGTCTGCATGGGTTTCCTCCGGGTGCTCCGGTTTCCACCCACAGTCCAAAGACATGTAGGCCAGGTGAATTGGCCATACCAAATTGCCCCTAGATATGAATGTTTGTGTGTGTGTGTGTGTGTGTGTGTGTGTGTGGGCCCTGTGTGAAGGCCTGCCAGCCTGTCCAGGGTGTCTCCCCGCCTGCCACCCAATGACTGCTGGGGTAGCCTCCAGCATCCCTGCGACCCTGAGAGCAGGATAAGCAGTTCAGATACTGGATGAATGGATGAAATGTCATCTCTCAATAAACGTTGTGTCCAGATGAACTGATTCAATTTTCTGTGATTTCCTTACCTGGATTATTGAACATGTATAAAGATATCTAGCATCGGTGTTCTGTGGTGCTGATATTACCCTTGCCTAAACTCCTTGTAGGATCCCGATTGCCTTCGACTTACTGGTGTTAAAGAGAGAGTGGAAAAGTTTTGCCACCTGGTCTGCTGTTGCACTGCTACTGCTACTGGTGAGAATCCTCCTATGTATATAGACATTCAGCAGCTGTTCTATACGACAAGTAAAATCTTCAATCAGCCATAACTCAATGCCAACATTCTTTATCCTATGCATCTTTCCCAGGTACCTTTAGTGGTAGTGGACTCTTTCTTTTATGGGAAACTGGTTATTGCTCCACTCAATATCCTACTCTACAATGTCTTCACGCCCCATGGCCCCGATCTCTATGGTGATCCACAAAATCGCTCATTGTTTCTGTTTTTTTAACATGATCGTATAAAAGCAATACAAGATTTATTTTTGCCTTCAGTAGCAATATTAGTAAGAATAAATAGACAAAGCTTCATGACATTCATTAACCCCTGCTGTCAAGTAGCTGATGCCCAGGGTAATTTGTAAACTCTTCTGTAAGGCTTGCTGATTATAGTGCAGCATGGTGCCGTAACCACAAACCTGACTGGACCACATTTATTGAAGCTCTGATACTTGTAGTATGATCATATTACTAACTGTGATTAAAATGTGTGTATTGGTGGAGTCTCGAAGCATCACTCTTGGTAAGAAATAAATTCAGTAGTGTAATTTTTATTTTGAGCAAAGCTTCAAGACAGATTTCTTGATACACGAAAACCTGTTCAGGAAATAAAAACAGATTCTACTTGGATAGTATGGGTTATCTCAGTATGTTGCAGTGTTTGATTTTTTTCATGCTGCATATGTTTGACAACTAGTCAAATTATTATTCCAATAACCGTACAAGTATCTAGGTTTTTTTGAGCTGCAGCTACATATGCTTGATGCTTATGCAAGTTTGTCCTTTTCTTTTTCAGGCACAGAGCCTTGGCATTTCTACTTTATAAATGGGTTCTTGAACTTTAACCTGGTGTTTGCTCTGGCACTGTTTTCTCTGCCACTCACAGCCCTTATGGAAACACTACTGCACCGGTTCAATGGTGAGGGTGTGTGTGTGTGTGTGTGTGTGTGTGTGTGTGTGTGTGTGTGTGTGTGTGTGTGTGTGTGTGTGTGTGTGTGTGTGTGTGTGTGTGTGTGTGTGTAAACTCATCTCTATCTTGTCTCTGGGCTTTTTCAAGTTGTGAAGAAATAGACAAATCTCTATCGTTGCTTCATATATTTGAGGTAGGAAGGGCTGTTTCAGTCTGACTGCTGTAAATATGGAATAAAACATAATTTACAGTAGGTTTTGGTAATGATTCAGACTTGAGGCATCAATCTGCACTAATTCTACTGCCAAAATGAAACTGATATAACCTGAACTCAACGATTAGAAGGTTAACAGTAAAATGAAAGTACAGTAAAATGAAGGTTTACAGTAAAATGAACACATTGTATGGTGTACATTTTCTGCTCCAGCCAAACCTTACCATTGCATGTTATCGTATGCCACACCCAAATCCTCTTCCTAATTTGCATACATATAGCTCAAGTTTTCAATAATAAAAAAAAACAAGTTGACATTTAAACATAAATTTCATCTGCTTTCAAAGAAAGTGTGTATTTGTAACTGAAAGTAACTTGCATGGTTGTTTCATTTGCTTGTGCGTGTTTCTCCCCTTTACAGTGCAGAATTTGGGCCGTCCATACTGGCTTACTCTGTCTCCCATGTACCTGTGGATGTTGGTTTTCTTCACCAGACCTCACAAAGAAGAAAGATTTCTCTTTCCAATATATCCTCTCATCTGCCTCAGCGGGGCAGTAGCCCTCTCCTCCCTACAGGTATGCTTTGTCATGTGCTATCACTGTGCTTGGTTGAAAACGTCAAAAAAAGCTTTTCCCTCTGTGTTGGTTGGTTTGATTTTAACTGGTGACAATTGTTTATGTAAATGACATATTGTTTGTGTTTACGAAATCTTGTGTGATTAATTTGCTTTGCACCTGCAGAAGTGCTACCACTTCTTGTTTCAGCGGTACCGTTTAGAGCACTACACCGTCTCCTCCAACTGGCTTGCCCTAAGTTCCCTGCTGGTCTTTATATTGCTGTCACTCTCTCGCTCTGTTGCTCTGTTCAAAGGTAAATGCACGGGCACTATTCCTGTTCACCAATTAATTTTAGGGTGATGTATGATGGCTGTAGTTGGCATTAGTTTGAATATGTGGATGAGACAAAGCCATAGCACCCATTTTATTTTATACATTGCACATCAGCGCCTGTTTTAGATGTAGTAGAGAAATCTACTACACTTACTGCGCTTAATCTCTGTCTGCAGGCTACCACGCCCCTCTGGACCTGTACCCAGAGTTTCACCGCATTGCCAAGGACCCTACTCTCCACTTAGTGCCAGAAGGCAGACTTGTCAGTGTGTGTGTGGGCAAGGAGTGGTACCGCTTCCCCAGCAGCTTCCTGCTTCCGAACAAGTCAGTTTAAATTGAATGAATCTCTATTCTTGTGGATAGGCTTTTTTAATGTCATTTGCGAATAGCAACAGCCTGCAATTTCATGTGCCATTAGTATCATACTGATGACCAAAAATTTTATTTTCAAATGAGCTCATTTGTTATCAGCAGGTATACCCCACTTGTCTGATAGACATGTGCTCTGTGTTTGTATTAGGTTTCACAGTGTTATTTGCTGATGGTAACTCTTTCTAATCTCCAGTTGGCAACTACAGTTCATTCAATCAGAGTTCAAAGGACAGCTGCCTCAGCCTTATGCGTCTGGCCCATCAGCCACTCAGATTGTCCCAATCAATATGAATGACCAGAATTTGGAAGAGCCAAGCAGATATGTGAGTCATTCGGATATCTGGCTCTTGACTCATTTTTGATGTGGTTGCACAGGTAATGTATTGTATACCGATTGCACTGTAACTTGGGGTGGTTACTTTGTTGCTGTGTTGCAGGTGGACTTGCGGCAGTGCCACTACTTAGTAGACCTGGACACAGATAATGAAACACCTGTTGAACCACGCTATTCAGCCAACAAAGAGGAGTGGAATGTCATTGCCTACAAACCTTTCCTTCAAGCATCCAGGTATTTACTCAAAATGCACACTATGCTGTGAGTGGTACGTTCCAGTGAGGATGTTTTTTAATAAATTTGAATGAAAACTGCTTTAACTAGTGTTTCTGTTCAGCTCATCCTGAAACGTAAAAGTTGACTACAAACAGATTAAACTGATACCCCTTGATTGTAATTGGTAAACACTTTGAAGCAAAACTAAGAATTGAGGACACCACAGGTTCAAGATGTACATTCAGGAGCTGCTCCATAGTGATCGGACTGTCCTAGACCATGCAAAGAAAAACTGGAATTAGGTTATAAGACATGTATTACAACTGCATTGAGCCCTTCAGTTTACAAATGCACTGTAGTGGCAGCTGGCATAACTTATTATGATTCAACTCAACGTAAAACCACAAGATGAATCATTTGATTTCACTTTTCTATATGGTAAAATACTTTTTTTTGTTTTTACTGTAACATTTATTTTCTTTTTCAGGTCATCTCCCATCTTCAGAGCATTCTACATTCCTTTCCTATCAGATCAACATACCAGATACAGTCGTTACGTCATCCTGAAACCAAGACGACAAAAGCAGCCTCGCAAGCGTACCCATGGCTGACCTCTCGAGCCTCAACCCATCTTCAGGTTCTGGAGTCTAAGACCAGAAATTCCATCGCATCCCTTTCTAAGCGTCTCCTTGCATTCATCCATTACTCAAGTATGTGTGTGTGCACACGCCATGTGCACGCGGGGTTTAAAAGCATTTGTTGAGGATATTGGAGAACGGACCCTTTAAGGAAAATGTTCTGCCTTCTTTAGGCGTGCATGTTCATTTGTGTGTGTGACAGCATATGTATGCGTGAAGACAGTGTGGTCTGTGTGTAGGTATGCATGGCAGGTATCAGCTGATCTGTGTCCTGTATGTAAATTATTTTATCTCAGTTACCTTGACGTATGTGCGTGTGTTGAATGATTGTCTTCAGTTGGATGCACGCTGCTAGCCAAGGAAAGGCTTTTCCGCCACACACGCACACACACACACACACACACACACACTCTAATAAGTGTGAGGTTTTTAGTGGCTGGGGCAGAAATTGTCATGTTTAATTACTTAAAAAAGTCCTGTGGTGTGTGTGTGTGTGTTCACCTGGCCTTAAATGGCTAGTTTTGTGCTCCATCAGGGACGAATGGTGATGAAAATGACTGTGTCTGTGAAAGTGAGGGTGCATGAATAATTTAACTTGAAACATTAATAAAAACATCAACTGTGATGACAAGCCTGTATGTTTTTCTTGAAGCAGGACCTCTCCAACTAGATCACACCGTTTGATAAGTATTCATTTCTGTTTATTGTAGATTTCTTTATAACAAACGTACAAATCACTCAATTTCAAGAGAGGTGTCAGTAGCACAAAGCATTCTATGTTCTGGATAGGTAATAGCAGTAATAATACAACACTTTCTCATACTCTGTAACAACATGCTGTTGCTGTGGTCAGGCTACAGGCACTTAGGTTGTATTCAGCTTTATCTCGACTACAGTAGCTGCTTTCCATGTTGGATGGTTTACGATGTGGTCAAGTAGCTCCATTTACTTATTGGCTCCCTTGAAGCTACTAGTAAACCTCAGGATGAAGGGGATCATTCAAATTAAGTTATTTTTTGACATGTCAGAGCACTTAAAAACACACTTGCAAAACAAAAAATTATACTCTTTAACTTGTTCCCTTGTGGAATTAAATAAATGTGTCAATCTGTTTCAGTTAACCTTTTGATGTCGGGTAGATGTGGTCAGATAGGGACACAAACAATATTTTAATGTCAGGTAAGGAAAATCAAGGGTGCAGGACCTCAGTGAACCCACCAGTCAGAGCAGCGTAACAAGGCCATGCAAACAGTCTGCAGAACACCCACACAGTCAAGGTCAGTCCAAGGTTCTCCATGCAATTGAGTCAAGAAAACATTCAACTTTGTTCTTTGTATAGCATTGCAGTGTGGACAGAAAGAAGGGGATAACATGCAAAAAAAGGGTTTGACTGAATTCAAAATTGCATCATTGCCTGTTGATGGTACACACCTTAGCCCATGGAGCAGGGTGCCCCAGTAGATCACTTTAAAAATCTGAATCCTTTTCACCTGGCCCTGGCGGGAACTCATGGTTCATAGATTGATGGGGGGCTTCTCTCTCTACTGGACAATGACCAGCACCAGCATCACCAGCAAAAGCTTTTATTCATCTGATCTAAAAGAATTCTCCTTTTCTGCACACATTTCGTTTTATTTTTCCATCCTCTCTTATTCTTGCACACTATTAAACACACAATATAGAGAGAGCATGGTGAATCAGTAGCCCGCACTCTTGACCCACTCTGCTTCACTGAAGTATCTCCTACCACCAGTAAGACTTCGATCATTTCTGTAGCAATCCATATTTGCTTGGTAAGACTTGCGGTTTCCATAATACCCCAGGCTGGTTTGGTAATTGTCGTCCTTGCCATCGGTCATGTAAGTCTGATAGAGGTCAGCCTTCAAGGTGTGCCCTCCGCTTCCCAGACGAGCATCATAAATGTCACTCCTCCCTACTAAACTCCCCTCATACATCTCAAGGTCAATGTAGACACTGCTGCCACGGTGTTCGCTTTTTGTTATCCGACGACCTAGACTACTTTCACTCAGGTCTCTCTTTCCAGAGTGGCCCAGGCTGGTGTCACTCAGGTCTCTCTTTTCGGAGTGACCCAGGGTGGTGTCACACAGATCTCTCTTTCCAGAGAGGCCCAGGCTGGTGTCACTCAGGTCTCTCTTTTCGGAGTGGCCTAGGCTCGTGTCACTCAGGTCTCTCTTTCTGGAGCGGCCCAGGCTGGTGTCACACAGATCTCTCTTTCCGGAGTGGCCCAGGCTCGTGTCACTCAGGTCTCTCTTTCTGGAGCGGCCCAGGCTGGTGTCACACAGATCTCTCTTTCCGGAGCGGCCCAGGCTGGTTTCACACAGGTCTCTCTTTCCAGAGCGTCCCAGGCTGGTGTCACACAGGTCTCTCTTACCGGAGCGGCCCAGGCTGGTGTCGTAGAAGTCACGGGCACCGCGACGCCCGAGGCTGAGGTCATTAAGGTCAAAGTTAAGGTACCCGCTTTCCGTGCTGGCAAGCGTCACAAAGCCGCTCTCTGTGTCCCGACCCCCAAGGTTGTCATAATCCCCAGTCGGTGTGTCGGGGGAAGAACATAAGAAAGAGGTGTTTTTGGTGTGTGGGCGTGTTGCCGCCAGGTCGTCATCCTTCTGGGAGCGGATTACATTGTAGACATCAGTGGTGGAGGGGCTGGGACAGAGGCTTGGATCAGTCTGGCACACTTCTGATTTCTTCCTTCTTACAGGCAAGCAAGACAAATGCAAAAATCAAAATGGAGTACAGATTTCCACAGATTAAATTAATTTCCATTTATATTTAATACATTCATAGTTGCTTTTTCTACAGTCAGCTGTACAAGATACATAAATCTCTTTAGTACCACGATGCTGTAAAATCCAGCTACTGAGGATGCACAAGCCAGTGCCAGTGCATTCTTGGTGCCAGGCTCAAGCCTGGATAAATGGGGAGGGTTGTGTTAGAAAGGGCATCCGCCATAAATCCTTTGCCAAACCAAATATGCGGATCATAAATCAGATTTCCATACTGGATCGGTTGAGGCACAGGTTACCAAAGACCAGCACTGGTACTGTTGGCCAGCAAGGTGCCGGTGGAAACTAAGCTACTGTTGGGCATTGGAGAAGGAGAGGGGGAAGGCATGTCATGAGGCAGCGGGAGAGGAGGAAGGGTAGGAGTGTGGAGGAGAGAGTTGGAACTTTGAATGTTGGCACTATGATTGGTAAAGAGAGAGAGCTGGCTGATATGATGGAGTGAAGGAAGTTAGATATACTGTGTGTGCAAGAGACTAGGTGGAAGGGGAGTAAGGTGAGGAGCATCGGAGGTGGGTTCAAACTCTTCTACCATGGTGTGGCTAGAAGGAGAAATGGGGTAGGGGTAATTCTGAAGGGGGAGCATTTCAAGAGTGTGCTGGAGGTGAAGAGAGTGTCGGACAGAGTGATGAGTATGAAGCTGGAAATTGAAAGCGTGATGAGGAATGTTACCAGTGCATATGCCCCACAAGTTGGGTGTGAGATGGAAGAGAAAGAAGAATTCTGGAGTGAGTTGGATGAAGCGGTGGAAAGTGTACCCAAGGAGGAGAGAGTGGTGATTGGAGGGGACTTCAATGGGCATGTTGGTGAAGGGAACAGAGGTGAAGAGGAGGTGATGGGTAGGTATGGTGTCAAGGAGAGAAATGTGGAAGGGCAGATGGTTGTGGATTTTGCAAAACGGATGGAAATGGCTGTGGTGAATACATATTTTCAAGACGAAAGAGGAACACAGGGTGACGTACAAGAGTGGAGGAAAGTGTATACAGGTGGACTAGTATATCTTGTGCAGGAGGCACGATCTGAAAGGGATTGGAGACTGCAAGGTGCTGACAGGGGAGAACACAGCTAGGCAGCGTCAGAGCATGGTGGTCTGTAGGATGACGTTGGAGATCAAGAAGATGAAGAGAGTGAAAGCAGGGCCAAGGATCAAATGGTGGAAGTTGAAGAAGGAATACTGTTGTATGGAGATCAGGGAAGACTTAAGATAGGCAATGGGTAGTGAAGAGTTGCCAGGTGGCTGGGCAACCACTACAGAAATAATGAGGAAGACAGCTAGGAAGATACTTGTCTCACCTGGACAGAGGAAGGAAGACAGGGAGACTTGGTGGTGGAATGAGGAAGTACAGCTAATTAAACAGGAAGAGGTTGGCAAAGAAGAAGTTAGATAGTCAGAGAGATGAAGAAAGTAGACAGGAGTACAAGGAGATGCGGTGCAAAGCGAAGAGAAAGGAGGTGAAGGCAAAGGAAAAGGCGTATGGTGAGTTGTATGAGAGGTTGGACCCTAAGGAAGGAGAAAAGCACTTGTACTGATTGGATATACAGAGGGACCAAGCTGGGAAGGATGTGCAGCAGGTTATGTCAATCAAGGATAGAGATGGAAATGTGCTGACAAGCGAGGAGAGTGTGTTGAGAAGGTGGAAGGAATACTTTGAGGGGCTGATGAATAAAGAAAATGAGAGCGAGAGAGAAGGTTGGATGATGTGGAGATAGCGAATCAGGAAAAGCAGTGGATTAGCAAGGAGGAAGTGAGGGCAGCTATGAAGAGTGGAAAGGTGATTGGTCCAGATGACATACCTGTGGAGGCATAGAGGTGTTTAGGAGAGATGGCAGTGGAGTTTTTAACACAATTTTGGAAAATGAGAGGTTGCTTGAGGAATGGAGAAGTACACTAGTAAGGCTTCCGGGTGGCGTGGTGGTCTATTCTATTGCCTACCAACATGGGGATCGCCAGTTCGAATCCCGGTATTACCTCTGGCTTAGTCGGGTGTCCATGTCTGCAGGTGGGAAGCTGGATGTGGGTATGTGTCCTGGTCGCTGTACTAGCACCTCCTCTGGTCTGTCGGGGCACCTGTTCAGGGGACTGGGGGGAATAGCATGATCCTCCCATGCGCTACATCCCCCTGGTGAAACTCCTCATTGTCAGGTGAAAAGAAGCATCTGGCGACGCCACATGTGTCGGAGGAGACGTGGTAGTCTGCAGCCCTCCCCGGATCAGTAGGGTGGGTGGAGCAGCGACCGGGACAGCTTGGAAGAGTGGGGTAATTGGCCGGGTACAATTGGGGAGAAAAAGGGGGGAAAATCCACAAAAAAAAGTATACTGGTACCGATTTTTAAGAGTAAGGGTGATGTGTAGCATTGTAGTAACTACAAAGGTGTAAAGTTGATCAACTACAGCATGAAGATATGGGACAGAGTAGTAGAAGCTAGGTTAAGAGAAGAGGTGACGATTAGCGAGCAGCAGTATGGTTTCATGCCACGAAAGAACACTACAGATGTGATGTTTGCTTTAAGAATGTTGATGCAGAAGTATAGACAAGGCCAGAAGGATTTACATTGTGTTTTTGTGGCTTTAGAGAAAGCATATGACAGGGTGCCAAGAGAGGAGGTGTAGTATTGTATGAGGAAGTCGGGAGTTGCAGAGAAGTATGTAAGAGTGGTGCAGGATATGTATGAGAGAAGCGTGACAATGATGAGGTGTGCAGTAGGAATGGTGGATGGGTTTAAGGTGGAGGTGGGATTACATCAAGGATCGGCTCTGAGCCCTTTCTTGCTTGCAATGGTGATGGACAGGTTGATGGATGAGACAAGGCAGGATTCTCCGTGGACTATGATGTTCGCGGATGACATTGTGATCTGTAGCGAGAGTAGGGAGCAGGTTGAGGAGAGCCAGGAGAGGTGGAGGTATGCACTGGAGAGAAGAGGAATGAAAGTCAGTAGGCGCAAAACGGTATGCCTATGCGTGAATGAGAGAGAGGACAGCGGAATGGTGAGGATGCCGACGCACTGTCCCGGCAGAGGAGAGATGCTGGGTATATTGGGAGAAGGATGGTGAATATGGAGCTGCCAAGGAAGAGGAAAAGAGGAAGGCCAAAGAGGAAGTTTATGGTTGTGGTGAGGGAGGACATGCAGGTGGCTGGCATGACAGAGGAAGATGCAGAAGACAGGAAGAGATGGAAACAGATGATCCGTTGTGGCGACCCCTAACGGGAGCAGCCAAAAGTAGTAGTAGTAGAGTACCAGAGATGCTCTAACTACTTACTTTTATGTCACTTACTTAATATTTAATAGTATACTTAATTTGGGGTGCCCCTGAAATAGAAGCATGTCCCAAGACCTATATGTGCAAAATCAAACAAACTATGTCATACTAAGCTTTATCATGTTTCCTTTTGTAGTCCCCCCCCCTTTTTCTCCCAAGTTGTACCTGGCCCATTACCCCACTCTTCCGAGCTGTACCGGTCACTGCTTCACCCCCTCTGCTGAGCCAGGGAGGGCTGCAGACTACCACATGCTTTCTCCGGTACATGTGGAGTTGCCAGCTGCTTCTTTTCACCTGACAGTGAGGAGTTTTGCCAGGGGGACATAGCGCGTGGGAGGATCATGCTATTCCCCCTCCCCCCCTGAACAGGCACTAGTGCAGTGACCAGGACACATACCACATCCGGCTTCCCACCCGCAGACACAGCCAATTATGTCTGTAGGGACGCCCGACCAAGCCAGAGGTAACACAGGGACTCGAACCGACGATCCCCATGTTGGTAGGCAACGGAATAGACCGCTACGCTACCCGGACGCCCCTTCCTTTTGTAGTTAATGAAAAAAGTTGAGCCTGCACACTTAGTGTATCTGCCTCCACTGTAGTCAATGGAAATATCGTTTCGATCCCGCAACGATCTTCGTCAGGATGACAAAAGGATCCACAAGGATCAACGAAAATCCTTGTGGATCAAAATGTTGATCTTCCCTGTAAACAAGGTGGGTGCTCTACTTTTTGTGATTCTTTTGTGGTTTATACCTTATAGGTGAGTTTACTGAAATGCCATTGCTGGTTCATAACAGTTCTAATGATGATAACAGTAGGAGTAGATATGATGTAGGCTACAGACTCTAGTTTTGATTATGAACACTGGCCTTCGGCTGGACACACTGGAGAATGACTGGGCCAATTTTAGGCCTGAATCCTGAGAATCAGGGTGGGCACTCCCATTCTGAGGCTCTTGGATTTGAATATCTGGTAATGTTAAGTATTTTCAGATTTCAATATCAACCTCAAAATCTACGCCGTAAATCTTTATGGCGGGGACACTACAAGAAAGATTACATTTTAGCTGACAGGGCACCAAACATTTTACAACTGACAAATTTCTTGTTTTACCAATCTTGGAGATGGACACATAGAGACGAGTGTGGTTCTGAGGAGCACATACATAAAGACAGGGAAAAGACAGGACACTCACACACATGCCGTTTATAACCGTGCAAGAAAGCAAACTCCTTGTACTACTATGACTTGATATCAGCTCAGTTGTTTCATTTGTCAGTGCAGTTGTGATAATTTTTCGAGTTGACAACATATACAGCAGGAGCGCCCAAATGTTTTGACATGAAAGGCAACAGGCGGAAATGTAAAATGACTGTGGGCCACGAGGCTGAACATTTTGATTTGGCAATGACTATTTCAAAAAGTAGGACGTAGGCTTTAGCGTAATTAATTCTCATTAAAACATGGCAAAACAGACTAAAAAGAATAACTAATCACTCCAGCGGCACGGTGGCCCAGTGGTTAGCACTGTTGCGTCACAGCAAGAAAGTCCTGAGTTTGAACCCCAGCCCGTCCCAGGTCCTTTCTGTGTGGAGTTTGCATGTTCTCCCCATGTCTGCGTGGGTTTCCTCCGGGCACCCTGGTTTCCTCCCATCACCAAAAAGACATGCATGTTAGGGTTAATACCCCTGTCTGTGCCCCTGACCAAGGCAATGGGAAGAAGAACTGGAGTTGGTCCCCATGTGTTGCATAGCAGCTGCCCACTGCTCCTAGGTACACAGCTCGCATGGGTTAAATGCAGAGAGTAAATTTCATTTGTATGTATGTACAAAATGACTAATATAGAGTATTCTATTCTTCTATTCTCTATGGAGCTCTTTCAAGCGCCAAAATGAATATCAGGGAGGGCAAAATTTGACCCACACATCCCGCTTTGGGCAGCCCTTATACAGTGCATTCAATACACTTCTCTCCTGCACAGTTTTCATCGGCTATGGGCGACCTCCATTCCAGTTTGTCTTTAAACCAACTCACACTACAGAAACATCTCTCCAGATCCCAGTCGAAAAAATTCAAATGTGAGTTTGAGTTTTACAATATTTCTTTAACTCTCACAACACTACAATGTTATGACCATCCAGCATGGCAAACCCAGATCAGCGTGGGCTCAGCCCAGTTCTGAAAATCAGTCGTGATGGTCAAATCATTGCTAAGTCACGCTTGAAAAGATGTGTTGTGTCCCTGGCATTACGGAGACTATGTGAGACAATCTGCAAAAGGATGACTGCATTATTGTTTAAATTAAAGGCACGTGGTCGACTCTCTGAATGTAAAATTAAAAAAGCTGTTGCTGTAATCTTTGATGGAAAAGAGACACTTAGCGATTTTGGGGTAGCTATTCCCTGTTGTGCAGTTTTTGTCTGGAGCAAAATATTTTTGCTGTTGGCTAAAATGGCTTTTCAGAATCAACTTTATTGGCCAAGCGTGCCAGTGCACATGAGGAATTTGACTCCGGTACAGAGCAGCTTCTAGTACTTGCAGACATTGCTCACACAAAAACAAAAAACAAGCAACAAAACAAAGCAAAACAAAACAAAGCAAAACAAAAAAAACAAACAAAAAAAAACAAACAAAAAAAAACCCCAGCAATAAATGGAACAACAAACAGGAAATTGGAGGCAAGCATGTATGCACAACAGGTATGTCACTCCTATACAGAATTTTGTTATGGTTGAATAACAACCTATGCCCATATATTATACCATATTGCTTATATACTATATTGACCATACACTATACCATATACCAATACCACAACTCCACAACCCATCATGCCCATATACAATACTATATACTCACACCATATTACACTATATTATCTTATGTATCAGAAGTATACACTACATATTAGCCTATCATCCATCTCACAACTACATACTGTATTATAAACCTACGTTACAACCACAACAATAACAGCAATGATTGTAACCAGTATGCAGCATTTTTTTGTGTTTTACAGTTTTGGTCTCTATTTCTGTTTATGACTGGACTCTTACCTTCTGAGAAGAAGCTTACAGCAGAAGACTCCAGTCACCGTCAGTAGCAGCAGCAGCAGAGGTATGGTGGGAATAATGATGTAAATCAAATTCAGCGCTAGGAGAGAAAACATAAATACAGAGCTGGGATTAGGTCATGTATTTTACAGTATTTGGATGACAGAATTTAATATTTGTTAATTGGCGCTCTCCTCCTTTCCAGAGAGGAAGGAAGCTGTTTGTAAATGTCGATGTCGGGTCAGTCAACCTGTACTCCCATCCTGTTTGTGGTCGGTTGGATTCCAGGGAAGCATGGAAGTAGGCAAGGCATCTGCAGACAATGACATTGGTGATTTTCTGGCCACTGTTACCGAATATCAAGTACGGCCACTGTTAAACTATCAACAATGTCTGCAAAATGTGTATGTTTTACAATTGTTTTTGCAAACACATTTCACAGGCGCACTCTTACCTGTTTGGGTGTAGTTGGGAGATGGGGAGGGCCCCAGTGTGTTGTCTGCAACATACCAAACAGACATCCCATGTCTGACACTTAAAATCTGCCAGCGAGTTTAGCTTTCAAGCAAAGTGAATATTGAAATAGTGTGTGTGTGTGTGTGCATGTGTGTGTGTTACCTGCACTGTATTTGCAGATGAAGTTGTTCTTAGTTTCACAGTTGTCGTCGTTCCACTCAAACATGTACATTCCCCCATCTCCAGGGGGCGCAGATGGCTGGTGATACATTACAACGCACACCTCATACCCACACGACGGCTCGTCCCAATGCCAGTTCCTGCACACACACACACGCACACACACACACACACACACAAAACTTTAAATCAGTAGGGTAGAATTGGAGGCACATTGGAACTGCACAGTTGACGTAATGGACATCCTATATACTAATTAAAGCTAAACCAAAGTAAGACCAACTGACATTTATATGTACTTCTGTTATTATTATTAATTATTTCAACCCTAAGACATATTTTGTCCTAAGTTTACATTGTGGTCCCCTACCACAGCCCAACAATTAACCGCTAACATACACACTGTCAGACATTCATTCCTCTCGTACCTGAAGCAGGGTTCAGATCCAACCGGGGCAAACCAATACCAAAACCCCAACCCCCCCCTCCCCTCATCCTGACCCGGGTCCGTAGTCCACCCATCCACCCAGATACTGCCCATCAGCACATACAAGGCATGCGTACACCCGTACAAAAGTGCACTTGGCGCTTGCCCTAACCAAAATTCATCTCTACCCTTTCAATTTTGCTGTTTTTCTTGTGTGTCGTATCCTTTTATCATTTCACACAGCTCTTTCTCATTCATATTATGATTTTTTTTTTGCCTCCTGTCACCGTGTAAACCACATTGCATCTTTATACACAAAATGTACTTTAAAAATAAAGTTTGACTGTTCGATGGATTGTTCCGGGTCCACACCCTCTTACCCAAAACTACACCCTCCTCACCTGAATGTAGACGTGCTGCTGTCCACCCAGTAGTACTGTGAGGAGCAGTCAGCGCTGCTGTCATGGTCTCCATGGTTACGGCGGAGGCCGATCCAGAAGTCTCCATCAGATGGGCGGAGCTCCGTAATGAGCTGCTCTATGATCTTCTGCTCAGATGCTGACTCCACACTCAGCAGCTCGCCTCCGTCCCGGCGGCAAGCAAGCTCCGCATCTCCAAAGTTTAGCCGTCGCCGGGGCTCAGAGAAATACGCCAGCTTATAACACGGCCTCCCCTTGCCGACCCTGCACACACGTTGTTGACCTGCACACACATACAGCCGTTCAAATGATCCAGGTGTCCCACTCATAGTGTCCTTACTGTCTCCTCTTGTTAATCAAAGCATTACAGGTCAAAGTGCATGCAGTTGCAATGGCTTGGCTCTGGTTTTCATGAGAGTCATTGGCCTGATGCATTACCACAGATGGAGTCAATTCTTCAGACCCTTCACAGAATAGGACTACAGTATTTCTGGACAAGGGTTTGGAGGAGAGCCTACCTCTGGCTTCGAACACATTCGCTTCAGCAAAAACACGTCCGGAGTAGAGGCGAGAAGATCCACCAGCAGAAATCCAGAGCAACGTACGTGTGAACCAAGTGTCAAGATGTCAGTTCACATTAAATTTTAACATTACATGTTAGTGTATTTACGTGTTTGTGTGTGCGTTGGTGTGACACTTACCTGTAATCAGGCTGGTAGCCGTTGATGGAACAAAACACAGAAGCAGAAGGTAACAGAGGATAGGTAGCAACTCTGTCTTTCTCATCTGTCTTCTGGTCATAGTCACCTGTATTTCAGCTTTTCTCCTCATCCCTTTGTCCATTCATCTACCCTGGAGTGGTGTTCAGGCTTAACTCAGAAATATCTACCAGAGCATCAGGGTGATCCGTCGGTGACCTGAGACTTACATAAGTTACACAATACTTTCAACAATGCTCAAATTTAAAAAGCAGCCTAACAAATGGTGGAGGCAGGGCTCCTTTTCTTATCTGCAGAAGGGAGATTGTGTGGGAGACAGAAGGAGGAGCGGAGCAAAGAGGAGGGGGAATGAATGTGTGTTTGGGAGGGGGCTGTAATCTGTTAAGAGCAGTCTTAATGATTGGAAGAAGAGGCTGCATTGATCGTAAAGACATCTAATCATGTGAGTGCTCCAGGTTGTAAACGCTGACAAGGGGCAGATTTCACTCCTTCATCCCGTTAGCTTCAGGACATTACAGAGATGTAACATGAAAAGGATCTCCCCAAAGTTGGTCGCTGATGTTTTCAAAGACTTCTCTTGTTGGGGCCATCTTTCAGTTACATTAACAGCAACGGTGGAGGTTCGATATGATTAAGCACCAGGGGGAGGTCTAGTCTGTCGGCTGCAGAGCTTCACCGTGAAGTTTGAGGATCAGCAGAACACTTGGAAGCATGCGCGCATGCACACTCATTTCTCAGTCCAAATGAAGGAAAAGAGCGAGTGTGCAATCCTTAATGGTAGTAATTTCTGAAATGGCCCATGAGGTTGATTTAAAGTCCACCAAGAGATACGCCATCCAGAGTTTCAACAGCAAGGATTCATCATCAGATATGCTGCGTATACGTTGATATCGGAAAAAGGAAACTAAAGTAGGGGTGTAAAATTGCCCAAAATTCTGTCTCCGTGAATGTGTGTGTATGGTAATAAGTTCTGTCCAAGCACTCGGTGCAAGTGGAATATATTCATTTTCAGCTCTGCATGGTTTATATTGACGCTGTTAGGAAGGGTGTTAAGTTTAGCGGCTCATTCGCAAGTTTTGACACTGATGAGATATAAGGGGAATTGAATCCTCCACAGGGATTCAGCTGGGAAGGCTCATCGTTTTAAATTTCCCTAATGTATACCGTGTCTGAGTGCAACAGGGATTCGGGCGGGATTTCATTAAATTAGGCCCTCTCTATTCAACCCTTATTCCTAGACATGCCCCCCTCCTTTTCTCTTCCTCCATCCTCATCTCCTCCTTTCAGTCTGCAGACCTCCCCCTTCTCTCCCAATCGGTTAAAGGCAAGTGAAATGAATGCCCTCCCCCCCCCCCCCGGGGGAAACAGTGCATCACTGGCTAACCAAACTACTACCACACATACACCCATGCACGCACACACACACACACACACACACACACACACACACACACACACACACACACACACACACACACACACACACACACACACACACACATTGAATTGGCCAGCATTTCAAATCAGGTTTGTTCAGCATTCAACGGGATTTTAAAAAACAAGAGGCATTTTATGGAGGCGCGGTTCATTTGCCAACATGCAGATGTTCCCCAAGCCCAGATCACAGAACTATGTATAGCATAGTTTGAAGTCCTGGCCCTGCACTGACCACAACAAATCAAGTGTGCAGAGGTAGCCCATTTTAATCGATGGTCAAAAATACATATGACAGCGAACTGATTCAATTACTTTTAAACCAATTTCCAAGCCATGAGTATGAGAAATAGGCTATAAATCCTTTTCATGCAAAATGAGAATCTGATTTACCACATATATTTTAAGTAGGAAGGTGCGAGTTGGCCTGATGCCAGATTGATTGTCCGCATTGCGCAGGGTATTTGCACGGAGAATTGGACGAGGGCCTTTTGGACTGTGTGGTCGACCTGCGGTTGAATTGGATGGGTCTATCAACAGAGCCGAGCATGGGATAGGGAAATTTTAAGTGCGGTAGGGTTTTTTTTTTTTGCCATAGACTTTGTTACATGACGCTTCATGTAACGTAGATCTGCAAAGTTTAATCTTTGCTCGCAAATATCAGCAACAGTATGGACAAATATCTGAATTAATTTAGCATATTCACTTGTTTTCAGAGAAATCTTTTGAGGCGATAAAGTTGTGCTTTATTTCAATGTTCACAAACGATGAATATCAACAAATCTTTTCCAGTACTGTGGTTATTCTTAGGAAAATTCCCTTGGTCCGACATTGCAGGACATGCAGCATACAGATGGCTGCAGGACAACGGTGTTCTAACGAGAGGCCCCACAATCCAGTTACCGTCCCAATATAAAGCCGTTTGGATGCTGTATATGAGCAGTCACTTTAGAATATTCTAGTGTGTGTGCGCGCGCGCATGTGCGTGCGTGCGTGTGTGTGTGTGTGTGTGTGTGTGTGTGTGTGTGTGAGTGAGTGTGTGTGAGTGACCTGGTATAGCAGTGCTGAAGAATCAAAAGGTAGACATAATCCATTAAAATGGCTGGCATGCCTTGTTTTGTTTTCCATACATGGGTTACATCTACAGTACATGGTTAGCTGATTAAACTGTAACCTGGACATCATTTTGCACTCAGTTTTTCTGCAAGAATAACCTGATGCAGAACAGTGCATAATCATACATTGTTCATTCAAGAAGGGAAACATTTGAGCAAACATCGGGGATGAAAAATGATCAATTCAGCCATGCATCCCTCAGCGAAACAGTACGGCAAATGTAAGGCCACAAAACACACACAATTCAAACAAATGAAACGGTTACAATCACATCATATGAATTTAGTCTACAAACTCAAGGGGTGCATAGTCATCCTGATCGTCATTTCCAAGGATGGATTTGAGAAAAGGGACAACTCTGAAAAGATTAATGTGGAAATCTCTGGATGTTTCAACTGAATCAACAACTTCACCGCTGCTGCACATAGTCGTGGTTCCCCAGCTGACCAATGCAACCTGTGAAGTAAACATTGGATTGTTAAATGGAGTGCAAAGATGATCAATGAAAATACATTGATTCAGTTTGACAATTCAAGGGGTTTCATTCTAAAATGCTATATATTTGTTCGGTATGTTATGACTTTGCTTTCATGCCAGTACGTCAAGTGAGGGGGTGTCAACTTTCTTCAAACGGTTGAATTTTGAAAACAAAACTGAACAAAATGCAAAACAGAAGAAAAAAAAGTGATTTTGCAATGAAACTTTAGATTTAAAACACGCATTTGTTTACCTGTACTGTGCGATGCTGATAGTTCTTGAACACGGCGCCACCAGAATCTCCTGTCCCAAAGAATACACATGTGAATGGGTACATACAGCACACAATCAACGACCCTTAGCTACTGATTTAGGCCTATGTTGCTCCTGTAGTTGTGTTAAAAGTGCAGACGAATTGAAACCCTTACTCATGTTAATCAGCCTTGCAGACAAAAAGGGGAAATTTTATGAATACTGTCTCTTCTCTTCGTCAACTGCAAATGCTTGTCGATGCATGGCTGCTCATGTGTTAAGTTTATTAACACAGGAGCAGAATTACATTTGTGATTATGGACTCAACATATGGACTCGTAATTGTGGGCTCAGATATAACTCTGAATTTACACATCAAGTCGATAACAAAATCAGCTTGTTATCAGGCATCTTAAGCTCAGGTCTCTGCACCAGCTTCCAGTGTCATAGAAAACGACTTTAAAATGCCACTGCTCATCTACAAATCGCTCCATGGAGTGGGACTGAAACACATCCCTGACTTGCTTTTACCATATGAACTCTCTTGACCTCTGGCAATGGTCTGTTTATTAAAACAAAGCATATCTGAAATAACATTTAGTTATTATGCTACACATAGCTGGAAAAAAAACTTTCAGAAGATATAAGACTTACTCCAACCCCGACCACTTTTAAAACTAGGCTAAAAAGTTTTTATCTTCGTCATTGCCTTTGACTGAATCTTCAGCATATCGAGAGTTGCACTTTGACCCTGCATGTTAACTCTTAATTCTGTTGTGATATTCTGTTTTTCTATGGCTGGTTTCGGCGTGTCCCATTTTAAAACGCTAATATCGTATTGTGATGTTTGTTTGACTGATCCTGTTTATGTTACCACTTGCTTGTTTGTCTGTTTGGCTAGCTCTCATACCAACAATCTACAAGAAATTAATCCATCCATTATCCAAACCACTTATCCTGCTCTCAGCATTGCGGGGATGCTGGAGCCTATCCCAGCAGTCATTGGGTGGCAGGCAGGGAGACATCCTGAGGCCGCCAAGCCATCACAGGGGCCAGCCCCCCCACACCTAGGGACAATTTAGTATGGCCGATTCACCTGACCTACATGTCTTTGGACTGCGGGAGGAAACCGGAGCACCCGGAGGAAACCCACGCAGACACGGGGAGAACATACAAACTCCACGTAGAGGATGACCTCCAAGCTTGGACTACCCAAGCTGCACTTGTGAACTGAATTTCAATGCATTTTAATGGGAGGCTCTGACTCTGTCCGATTAGCTTTTTCTGTTTAACCAGTTCTGGCATTTTTTTTCCCTCTACATTTTTACTTTTTATTTATTTTTATCTTATTCTGTTTCTTATTTCATGTCTGTTCATGCCTTATGTTAAGCAATATCAATTGCCATTTTGAATCAAATGTGCTATACAAATAAACTTGCCTTGCCTAATAACTATTTTAATATCAGGTCCTATTTTCACCTTAAAAAAATGACAAGAAGAACAAACGCATCAATATCTTGCTTTATATATGACACCCATATACTAAGGTAGAGGGTCAAGTCAATGAAATACTATATCTAAACAATTTCATATCATACACCTTAATATGTAGATACGCCAGACAGAACATACCTGTGCATGCTATGTGATCTATTTCGGGTTGCCGGCCACCAGTACAAATGAAGTTATCAGTTACGGCGTCTTTTGGGTTTGTTGTCGTGATGCCATTTGCCTGCAGGGCATGACTGATACAGCTCTCTCTCTGTGGTGGGAATTTGAAAAGAACAACATAGGTTATGAATGTTTTCGCATGGCATGTAATCACGCAACAGTTGCACCCTGAAGTTATCGAGTGAGCAGGATGGCAGACAGAAACAAAGACTTGACCACACAGGAACAAGCACACATACTTACAAACACACTCACATGAAACACATATATGCACATAAAGGTTACACAGTTACCGAATATGGCACTGCTAGGAGAAATCATACACTCACTGTATCTCCAAGCTTAGCAATGACATGTTTCTCCAATGCTGAGGCAGTAAGGAAACTCAGCTCTTCATTTTTGGGTGGCAACAAACGCTGCTCTGTATTGGGAGAGTAGAGGCGTTCATCAGATATTACAACGTATGTTGCTGAATGATTCATTCATATGATAAATACTGACTTGATCTAAGTACAAGGCCAGTAACACTGCAGTTGAATGAGCTATTGATTAAATTGTGGAGCGACAAAAACAGATGGTTTGACCATTGTGGACTAATTTGTGGTTTTAGCATGTTTGGGTTGATTCATGTCACCTTGTTGCTTGCAGGTGTTACTGCCAACAAATCCCAGAGCTTCACTAGTCTCCTTTGTACAAGGTATGCAAATGGGTCTAAGAATGTGATGAAAAAGTACACAATCACATGTTAGTGTAATTTGTGAGTCATTCTGAACATGGAATATTTATCTCAAATCTAGAAAATTGAGAACATTATTCTCTGCTGGCAACAACTGATAAATCCAATAAATTTTTCAGTTGACAGAAATGGTTTGTGTGTGTGTGTGTGTGTGTGTGTGTGTGTGTGTGTGTGTGTGTGTGTGTGTGTGTGTGTGTGTGTGTGTGTGTGTTGATTGGCGTTGAGATCTTCACAGTGGTAAGGACTGGGAGTATGACCTAATATGAGGATACATTCAAAGCTGAGCTTGTTTATCACTTAGTAAGCAGGACCATGTATCCCCCACCTGATGTTGGTGGAGATCGTGATGGCATCCTTCAGCTCAATGAGAGCAACATCATAGTCATAGAATTCGGACACTCCAAGATTTTCTCTACCTTTAACATTGTAGTCTTTGTGTAATATGATATTTTTCACTTCCCTTGCTGTGAAGGAGACACAAAATAAAAAATTTAGAGCAGTTCATGGTCAGAGCCATACAGTATTCACAAATAATGGACAAGAGCTGGAATAAATTGATCAACATTTATCCTGATTCCACTGTTTCCTTGTGTGCTATGTGTCTGATAATGCATTTGAAGGCCCCTTGGAGTAGATTAACTTCTAACGGAATGAAATCCCAATTCACCATGTGAGTCAGACCCTTGAATGTGGCCGATATCGACTTACAGACATTTATATTTTGGTACACATTTTGTGATACTCTGTTGATTTCTATGAGAATGATACATCTTTTTGCTTTCAAAGTACGATGTCAATAAAGAGCCGTAGAAGCCAATTAAGCTAGTGGGGATTGTGCCTGGCTATTGGACACTTCAGAAGGGCAGAATGCTTCCTGTCACAGTAGACTGAACTTGGGGAACTTGGTTGCAAGCCTTCTCCATTCATTGTTAAAAAAAAAAAAGTAAAATCTTATTACCACAAAAATCAGGGGGGTTTTTCCCCCCCAAAAAACGTATTATCACTTTATAGTGATAATAAGTTTTAATTGCCATTTAAATGATCAACTGATATGACTCATGTTATTTAACATTTCAAAAACCGGTATTTTGATAAGTGAGTTTCGGAGCAGTTAAAAAGAGACATAACAAACCTCATAACTGCCCATTTAAAACAACTGTCAGGTAAATTAATGGTCAAAAAGTGAGTTGGAAATTAAATTTGTCTACTACTACTACTTTCGGCTGCTCCCGTTAGGGGTCGCCACAGCGGATCATCCGTTTCCATTTCTTCCTGTCTTCTGCGTCTTCCTCTGTCACACCAGCCACCTGCATGTCTTCCCTCACCACATCCATAAACCTCCTCTTTGGTATTCCTCTTTTCCTCTTCCCTGGCAGCTCCATCTTCAGTATCCTTCTCCCAATATACCCAGCATCTCTCCTCCACACATGTCCAAACCATCTCAATCTTGCCTCTCTTGCTTTGTCTCCAAACCGTCCAACTTGAGGGTCCCTCTAATATAATCGTTCCTAATCCTTTCCTTCTTCGTCACTCCCAGTGAAAATTTTAGCATCTTCAACTCTGCCACCTCCAGCTCCGCCTCCTGTCTTTTCGTCAGTGCCACTGTCTCCAAACCATATAACATAGCTGGTCTCATAACCATCTTGTAAACCTTCCCTTTAACTCTTGCTGGTACCCTTCTGTTACAAATCACTCCTGACACTCTTCTCCACCCAGTCCACCACCCTGCCTGCACTCTCTTCTTCACCTCTCTCCTGCACTCCCCATTACTTTGGACAGTTGACCCCAAGTATTTAAACTCATATGCCCTCATCACCTCCACTCCTTGCATCCTGACCATTCCACTGTCCTCCCTCTCATTCACGCATAGGTATTCCATCTTGCTCTTACTGACTTTCATTCCTCTTCTCTCCAGTGCATACCTCCACCTCTCCAGGCTCTCCTCAACCTGCACCCTACTTTTGCTACAGATCACAATGTCATCTGCGAACATCATCATCCATGAGACTCCTGCCTGATCTTGTCCATCAACCTGTCCATCACCATTGCAAACAAGAAAGGGCTCAGAGCCGATCCTTGATGTAATCCCACCTCCACCTTGAACCCATCTGTCATTCCAACCGCACACCTCACCATTGTCACACTTCCCTCATACATATCCTGCACCACTCCTACATACTTCTCTACAACTCTCGACTTCCTCATACAATACAACACCTCCTCTCTCGGCACCTTGTCGTATGCTTTCTCTAAATCTACAAAGACTCCTTCTGGCCTTCTCTATACTTCTCAGTCAACATTCTCAAAACAAACATCACATCTGTGGTGCTCTTTCGTGGCATGAAACCATACTGATGCTCGCTAATCATCACCTCTCCTCTTAACCTAGCTTCTATTACTCTTTCCCAAATCTTCATGCTGTGGCTGATCAACTTTATACTTCTGTAGTTGCTACAGTTCTGCACATCGCCCTTGTTCTTAAAAATCAGTACCAGTATGCTTCTTCTCCACTCCTCAGGCATCCTCTCACTTTCCAAGATTGTGTTAAACAATCTAGTTAAAAACCCCACTGCCATCTCTCCTAAACATCTCCATGCCTTCACAGGTATGTCATCAGGACCAACTGCCTTTCCACTCTTCATCCTCTTCATAGCTGCCCTCACTTCCTCCTTGCTAATCCACTGAACTTCCTGATTCACTATCCCTACATCATCCAACCTTCTCTCTCTCTCATTTTCTTCATTCATCAGCCCCTCAAAGTACTCCTTCCACCTTCTCAGCACACTCTCCTCGCTTGTCAGCACATTTCCATCTCTATCCTTGATCGCCCTAACTTGCTGCATATCCTTCGCAGCTCAGTGCCTCTGTCTAGCCAATCGGTACAAGTCCTTTTCTCCTTCCTTAGTGTCTAACCTGTCATACAACTCACCATATGCCTTTTCCTTTGCCTTTGCCACCTCTCTCTTTGCTTTATGCTGCATCTCCTTGTACTCCTGTCTACTTTCTTCATCTCTCTGACTATCCCACTTCTTTGCCAACCTCTCCCTCTGTATAATTTGCTATACTTCCTCATTCCACCACCAAGTCTCCTTGTCTTCCTTCCTCTGTCCTGATGTCACACCAAGTACTTTCCTAGCTGTCTCCCTCACTATTTCTGCAGTGGATGCCCAGCCATCCGGCAACTCTTCACTACCACCCAGTACCTGTCATAACTCCTGCCTGAACTCAACACAACAGTATTCCTTCTTCAAATTCCACCATTTGATCTTCGGCTCTGCCTTCACTCATGTCCTCTTCTTAGTCTCCAAAATCATCCTACAGACCACCATCTGATGCTGCCTAGCTACGTTCTCCCCTGTCACCACCTTACAGTCTCCAATCCCTTTTAGATTGCACCTTCTACATAAGATATAGTCCACCTGTGTACACTTTCCTCCACTCTTGTATGTCACTCTGTGTCCCTCCCTCTTCTTAGAATATGTATTCACCACAGCCATTTCCATCCTTTTCACAAAATCCACCACCATCTGTCCTTGACACCATACCTATCCATCACCTCCTCATCACCTCTGTTCCCTTCACCAACATGTCCACTGAAGTCCACTCCAATCACCACTCTCTCCTCCTTGGGTACCCTCAAATTTAATTTCAGAAATTAAATTTGTAAAAATCCTAAAGTTGAAAATTAACTGAAATTGAAATCAATTCTCTTAACTCTGTCAAGCATCTTTCAACAGATTAATAGGCAATAAATATGTCTGGCACCAAAAAGTTAAGATTTCAATGCATTGTGATGCATTGTTAGGTGGTATGTGATAAAATGCCATGTATATGTGGTAGTATGCAGTATAAATGTCATGTATATATGATAGTATGTGGTAGAATGTCATGTATGTGATATGTGGTAGAATGTCATGTATGTGATATGTGGTAGTATGTGGTAAAATGTGATGTATGCTATATGGGTAGTATGTGGTAGAATGTCATGTATATGTGGTATTATACAGTATAAATGTCATATATGTTATATGTGGTAGTATATGGTAGAATGTCGTGTATGCCATATGTGGTAGTATGTGGTAGAATGTCTTGTGTGCTATAAGTGGTAGTATGTGGTAGAATGTCATGTGTGCTATATGTCATAGAATGTTGTGTATGCGAAATGTGTAGTCATGTATGTTATATGTGGTAGAATGTCATGTATTCTATATGTGGTAGTATGTGGTAGAATGTCATGTATGTTATATGTGGGAGTATGTGGTAGAATATCACATATGCTATATGTGGTAGCATGTCATGTATGTTATATGTGGTAGTATGTGGTAGAAGGTTGTGTATATGTGTTAGCATGTCATGTATGCTATATGGGTAGTATGTGGTAGAATGTAATGTATATGTGGTATTATGCAGTATAAATGTCATGTATGTTATGTGTGGTAGTATACGGTAGAATGTTATGTATGCTATAGGTGGTAGAATGTCATGTATGTTATATGTGGTAGTATGTGTTAGAATGTCGTGTATGCCATATGATATGTGGTAGTATGTGGTAGAATGTCATGTGTGCTATATGTTGTAGAATGTTGTGTATGTGATACATGTAGTCATATATGCTACATGTGGTAGAATGTGGTAGAATGCCATGTATGTTATATGTGAGAGTATGTGGTAGAATATCATGTAAGCTATATATGGTAGAATGTCATGTATGTTATATGTGGTAGAAGGTTGTGTATATGTGGTAGCATGTCATGTATGCTATATGGGTAGTATGTGGTAGAATGTCATGTATGTTATATATAGTAGTATGTGGTAGAATATTGTGTACGTTATATGTGGTTGTATGTGGTAGAATGTCATGTATGTGATATGTGGTAATATGTGGCAGAATGTCATGTATGTTATATGTGGTATTATGTGGTAGAATGTCATGTATGCTATATGGGTAGTATGTGGTAGAATGCCATGTATGTTATATGTGGTAGTATGTGGTAGAATATCATGTGTGTGATATGTGGTAGTATGTGGTAGAATGTCATGTATGCTATATGTGGTAGAATGTCATGTATATGTGGTGGTATGCAGTATAAATGCCATGTATGTTATATGTGGTAGAATGTCATGTATGCTATATGTGGTAGTATGTGGTAAAATGTCATGTACATGATAGAATGTCATATATGTTATATGCGGTAGTAGCAGTACCTAATGGAGCAAAAGTGATATTCATCTTGTGCTGCTAACAATTTATGTGTTTATCATGCAACACTCATATCACACAGTGAATTGCAATGAATATATGAGAATGATTTTTTTTAAATGACATTATCAGCTAGTGAAATACCAGTGATAGTTTATATTCTGTGCACCGAAGAGAACATACACGGGCAAAAATACATACAAGTATACATTTTTACAAATATAAAATAAATATGAAATAAATAAGATAAGTATTTGAACATTACCGCCATTTTCCAAAATACCAAGCTGAACACTGATGTCTTTGAGTTGATCGTCGAACTCGAAGCAGTGAGCGGCAGTCAAAATAAACTTGGGAGTCACCAGAGAGCCGAGGCATTTCCGAGTCTAAAGAGAAGTCAAAATCATTACTCTCCTAATTTACATAATCATCTTTACAAAAAATACAGTTTTTTAATACACTTAAGACACAATCCATTCAAGCAATTGGTTCTCCTTACTTTTAAAGGTTAAACCTCTAAAGCTATTACAAAATGTAAAAAGATAATTAGGACACCTTAGAACTTTGCCCTACACCCCCTGTTCACATGTTTTCCATTAGCCGAGTCAATTTAATTTGTATAGCCAAAAATCCCGCGGTAGTCCCAAAGGGCTTTACAATCAGCACAATAAACAACAATATATCACCATATATGGCATATGACACCCTCTATCCTTGGACCCTTGACCTGAATGAGGAAAGACTCCACATGAAAAACCGCATCAGGAGAAGAAAAAAAGAAGAAGAAAAAAAGGAGAAACCTCAGGAAGAGCAAGAGGAGGGATCCCTCATTTAGGACAGACAGACATGCAACAGTTGTTGAATGCACAGAGTAGACAAGAGTAACATAAGTATAATGTACCATCTGAAATTACACACAGAGCAAATTAATGTAAAATATACAAAGAATTTGTTTAATTACTGCTAAGCAAGAGTCAGATAGTCATTGTTGAAACCTGACATTTAAAATATTGTCTCCACTCTGTTCTTATTGGTCAAATCCAACTAGATTATCAGCAGTTAGCTTCCCCAAGCAAAAGAGGAACAGTTCATTTTAAAACGTCCATGTTATTCAAAAGGCTTTGGACAGGCCTGTCAATATTTTCATGAACATGAGTGATGCCTGACAGAACCAGAAATCTGCAGCTACAATCATGAAGTAATCATTTTACCATGAACTTGACATTTGACAATGAAACTAATGGTGACAACAGTAAGTCTGATATTCTGCATTATTTCTTCTAATATAAAGACATTTTATGCAGGACATTTCATGCATGCTGAGATGAAATATGGATCGCTGTTTTTATTTCCACATTCAGTGTTGCAAACCGGTTCTCATTTGCATGATGCAGACTTTTTTATCCATTTATTTCATTAACTAAGAGATTGTTCACATCGTTCGATTTGGATAAAAATTTAGCAAAAGACATTGACTTTATTACCTTGATGAATATATTGGCCAGCCATGGGAACATTTTCTGTCTGCTGTCAGAACTTTCATCAAGGTTATATTCCCTGTGAAGGCCACATAAACCCTTAACCTCTTCTTCATCTAAACAAGAAAAATATCAAAATGCATATAAAAACCTTGCCTCTTCCTCAGTAAAAACACAATCTCATCCAAGCTGCTATAAATTAGTATTAATGTCATGGTACATATTCTAAACAGATGATAGTTTCCATGGAAAACTAAAATATGGTATAGATTGATAGTTTTAAACATTTAAGTTTAGCACCTCAGGATCACTTATATTATGCTAAAAAATGCCAACTGTTTAATTTTTCCTCATCTCCTGGGGCCTCATTCATACGTACTAATTTGTTCTTACACAACAATGGAACTTTTTTAACCCTCAAGCTTGTCTGACAGGCAGTAGTAAAACCTGATAGTTATTTGTAATTCCTTCCCCCTATCATCTATTGTCTATCTCTTGCAATGAGCCATCACTCAGGCTTGCAAAGACATCAGTATTAGCCAATTGGAATCTAAATTCAGGGGTTACCCAGGTTCTACACTGACCTCTGAGACTAACTTCAAGGCTAAAAAAATCCCATGGGTGTGTAAGAACACATTTGTTTATACAAACTATTGATGAATGAGGCCCCTGATCTCTCTATCGGCAAGAATGAATGAATGAATGTCTTTATTTGTCATTGCACAGCTGTACAACTAAATTAAGTGCAACTCCCCAGTGGTACAAAATAAAAGAATAAAATATATACAAAGAAGAAGAAGAAGAGGGTCACGTTGATATGCTGTAAGATTTTGGAATTTACTTTAAAGTATGAAAGTATGGAAGACTTGGCCATCGTTCAATTATACATTTTTTTTGTGGCAGATATATAATACAGAGCTCAGCAGTATATACAAGTCTCTGTGGAGCAACAAGAGGCCCTTCTTGTGGGATAAAAGCCACAAGACAACTTCAACAGCTAGTCCCATAGTCGCTGTAGATTGCCTACGCCGTATTGATCTAAGTGGAACTTAAAATGTGATTACTCGATAAGATATCATGCATGTTAGCATTCTTCTTTTAGTTTTTCTCACTGGGATACTCTTCCTTATAATAATGCCCCCCCTTCATTGAAAATTTCAAGACAAGACATCATTCCCATTGAGATGAGATGGTATTAAGATGCAGATCAACAGCTATGCATCATTTGCTTGTTCCTAGGGGAGTGAGAAACCATTTACTATTCTCCCATTAAGATCACATTTTTCCATCTCTCCAGCTTGTCTGCGTCATGTCTGCTGAATTCAAAAGTGGAGTTGAATGCTGAGGTGGCGAATGCCGAGCTGTCACTGAATATTCTACTATTATCCTGCTTCTTATTCTTCTCATTTTCCTGTCGGATTTGGGTGGGATAATTTTGTTAAGGCTTTAAGGGTCTCGGTGCCACACACACAATTTATCTCACCCACACATTTTTGCTCTTATGTTGTCATGTATTTTTGTTTCAATGTGCAAATAAACCCATAAATGAATAAAAATGTGGGGGAAAAAAGTCTGTTTATCCTCCAGGGGATCAGACTGAATCTGGCTTCACTATTACAGCAACAGCAAAGTGCATCACAACTGAAATTTTGTGAATTACGGGTAAGGCCCTTTAACCCGACACCCTACTCTATCCCCTGTGGTCTAGTGGAAGTTGTTTTATGATGAGCAAAAGTGTTGGGTGAGTGGGTTTGTCTGGCTACTCGCCCAGAGGAGATCTTCCGAATGGCTGACAGTGGAGAAAAAGTTTTCACCATGCTCACTTGCAGGCGAGGATTTTACACAGGGGTCGCCAAAGCATGGTTATGATGAATTAATATTGGACATATTAACACAAAAATGGACATTTCAGTCTATGATAAGATTACTTTGACATTCTTATCAAGTATGACACTTAAGAAATGTTCGAGTATGTATATGCATGGATTTTATTGACCATATTTACTAATCCCTTTCAAATTGAGCAATTTAGGAGTCGGGAAGCTTCACATCACGTGATGTGACTTTCCAGTAAATCTGAGGGTAAAAAGTGAAATGTGCTTCTAAAATGAAAGTGCAAGCGCAGAACAGAGGCTTGTTCTCATTTTAAGCTAAGTGATATTCAGTTTGTGGCCGTGAAATTGGATATTGAGCTGTGTTGTCAAAAGTAACCTTAAATAAATATCTTGATGCATGCTCAATGATCCAGCTAAGAAAATCAAATAAGTTTGAATCAGTTCATCTGGATACAATGTTTACTGACAGATACATTTCATCACTCAACTAAGTGACATCTTCAGTCTAAACCAGCGTTTCTCAAAGTATGCTCCCCCCCCCCTTCGTAGGGGGGGTGCAGAACTACTGTTTTGACGTTGGAATCTTTTTCACAGCAGACAATCAACAGAAAATGCTTTCATGGGACAGAGAATCTGTGGGTTCACAGAATGGAGAGATATTTGACAGGAACGAAAAGAAAGACAGGCAGTGCTTCTGAGACAAACAAGACAAAGTGCTAAGCTGACGGTACTCAACCAAAAACCAAGTTAAGAAAATATGACGAAGCCTATCTTGCTCTTGGGTTCACAGTAAATGTGGTGGGAGATGAGAAGAGACCAGCGTGTATTTTATGTCTGAAAACTCTGGCAGCTGATAGTATGAGACCAAACAAATTAAGAAGACACTTAGAGACATTACACCCCAGTCACGTCAATAAGCCACTCAAGGGGCGTCGGGGTAGCATAGTGGTCTATTCTGTTGCCTACCAACATGGGGATTGCCAGTTCGAATCCCTGAGTTATCTCCAGCTTGGTTGGGCATCCCTACAGACACAATTGGCCGTGGGTGTGTCCTGGTTTTTGCACTAGCGCCTCCTCTGGTCGGTAGGGGCGCCTGTTTGGGGGGGAGGGGAACTGGGGGGAATAGTGTGATCCTCCCACATGCTACACCCCCCTGGTGAAACTCCTCACCCTCAGGTGAAAAGAAGTGGCTGGCGACTCCACATGTATCAGAGGAGGCATGTGGTAGTCTGCAGCCCTCCCCAGATCGGCAGAGGGGGTGGAGCAGCAACCGGGACGGCTTGGAAGAGTGGGGTAATTGGCCGGATACAATTGGGGGGGGGATCTAAATAAATGAATAAGCCACTCGAGTTCTTTCAGAGAAATTTTGGTGCATACCGTCAGCAGGAACATTGCTTTGTAAAAGCTGCATCAGTGAACAACAAAGCACTAACGGCATCATACAAAGTCACATACAGAATTGCCCAGTGCAAGAGACCACACACAATAGCTGAGGAGCTCTTACTGATATGTGTCAACTATGTTTAATGAGAGGAAGGCTGTCCCTCTGTCCAGTGATATAGTTAGAAGACATATGTGACATTTCAAATGACCTTGAAGCACGACTCACTGACAAACAAAGACAAACGTTTTGCCTTACAGGTGGACGAGGCTACTGACAGCAATAAAGACTGCTTGTTTATTGCTTATGTTCGCTTTGTGATGTCAGAGTCACTGTGTGAGGATTTGCTGTTTTGCAAGTACGTCCCAAGTAGAGTGACAGGCTGATGAGATCTTTTGGCTTCTTTGCTGTTACCTGAGAGAACATGGGCTGAAATGGGAGAACTGTGCGGCCGTTTGCACGGATGGTGCACAGACCATAGCAGGGAAAACAAAAGGTTTGCAGGCACTAATCAAGAGCATCTCGCCAAATGCGCAATGGACGCACTGTGTCATACACAGAGAAGCACTAGCATTAAGACAGATTAGCCCTAACCTAAACGAGGTTTTGACTGATGTTGTTAGCGTGGTCAATTTCATCAAAACAAGACCCCTGAGAGCGCGGCTTTCTCTGCACTTTGTGAGGAGATGGGAGCTGAACATTCAGCTGTGTTGTTTCACAGCGAGGCTAGGTGGCTCTCATGAGGTAAAGTGCTGTTGCATGTCTTTGAGCTCAGAGAAGAAATTCAGGTGTTTCTGAAGGAGGAGCATATGCATGAAGTTGCAAGCAAGTTTAGTGAGGAACAATTTCTGATGAAACTGGCCTATCTCAGCGATATATTTGGAAAGCTAAATGAATTAAATCTTCAGCTTCAAAGCAGAGACAACTACCTTCCTCACCTGACAGACAAGATCAGTGCATTCCCTCGAAAGCTTGAAATGTGAGGCAGGTGACTTGATCAAGGAAATACTGATTTCTTTGAGAATCTGAGTGAATTTGTTGAAATCAGTGATTCTGGAGCCACCGCAGTGATTTCATGTCTTAAGGAGCACACCTCTTCCCTGAGAGGATTCGTTCAAAAATAACTTCCCAAACAACAGTGCTCAGTATGACTGGGTGACAGATCCATTCAATGCAGCAGCACCTGTTGATTTCTGCTCTTCTGAAGAGGACCAGTTCATCGAGATGACATCTGACTCCACCTTGAGGCTGAGCTTTACAGCTCAGACACTGAGTGAATTCTGGCTTGGTGTGGAGAGGGAGTATCCACTCATAGGACACAGGGCTGTGGGCATTCTGCTTCTCTTCGCCACATCCTATCTCTATGAGATGGGCTTTTCTGCTGTTGTCTCACTTTAAACAAAGTACAGATCTAAGCTCAACATTGAGCATGACTTGAGAGTGGCAGTATCAAGCCTGCAACCCCGTTTTGAAAAGATGTGCAGTGCAAAACAGGCTCATTGCAGCCACGAATGCAGTGATAAGACTTGAGCTCTCACAATTGACTAGCTCATAATTTTTCCCAAATATCTGCATTTGTTCTTTTTTTGCAGATTCAACTTTGTTATTGTTCTAGCAAAGTGATTTTTAAATGTTATTTCGTTTTTCTGTTTTTGAAAAAGCACCCAGACTGATGGAGCAATCTAGTGACAAATGTCACAAAAAGAGGTTTGATAAAGCTGAAGTGGAACTTGGTTATTTGCACAACAGAAATTACTGAAAGAAAAGTGAAAAGAATGGTCATGATCTAGATGTTATTTAAATAAGGTTAAACTTGGCCCATTTTGTCACCATTTTGTTGGGGTGGGGGGCAAGAACATTTTTCTTCCTCCAAAGGGGGGCATGACAGAAAAAGTTTGAGAACCACTGGCAGTCAGTTGCAGTCAGTTGAGACTAAAGATGTCACTTAGTTGAGTGATGAAACATCTGTCAATAAACGTTGTATCCAGATGAATTGAGTCAACCTTCTTTGATTTAACTAAAATGAATAGAAACATTCCATGGTCAAGCAACAGCTACAACTTAGTACCGTTGAAAATGCACAGCCAAAAAAAAACAACAAAAAAACATAACAAATAGATCAAACTTTAACTTTTTAGATAGATTATAGGACTGAGAAATTCCAAGACATACGTTGGAGCAACTGTACTGTTTAATACTATGCCATATTCACTTTCACCCTATGTACTCTTTGATACCCTACAAGTGCAAAATTTAACTTGTGCAATACCGTACACAACCAAATCTGCACAATCTTATTTTCAGGAGGTTTCAGGCCTCAGTTACTGGTGTCATCATGGACAACTTACAGCACACCACTATCATGCTACACATCAAATATCGCAAATACTTAGATCTGCACTCACACTCATATTTTTTATACTTCTATATTTAGTTTTGATATATTAACTTCATATCTACCCTCTCACTTAATTTAAACTTGCCTTATGTTGTTGTGCACATGCATATATGTGTAACAGAGCAACCAATCAAGTCATTGCATTTGATTATACATGGCCAAAACATGAAATCCAACAGATGTGTTTGTAAAGACACAGGAGGCAACTTTGTTTTGCCTTCCACATCTCACTTTTACATAACACTTACCAATTATTTGGTCGAAGGTGTAATCCAAATTGTTAAGATTTTCTAATCTGAAGTAATGTTCACCATCAGCCCCTACTGCAAGGGGCTTGAGGGTTTCATCATAGGGTTCAGCTCCAAGTGCAAAAATGTAAACGTCTGTAACAGAAGGAAATTGCAAAAATGAAAAATAATCCAAAACATAACACAATGATGTCCTAGATTTTCCAACCCCCCACCCCCCTCATTGAATTACAGTGAATGTTGCTCCATCATTTTAGCAGGATGCTTGTATTATATTGTAATAGGTTGGGAAGACAAAGGTACAATAAATAATCATAGCATTTGGTGCATTAAGAAGAAAAATAAGAACAAGTTATGATATTAATTTCATTTGCAAGAAAAACCACATCAACCTATTTTTTATTTATTTATATAATTCTATAGATATTAAAGCCATCAACCTCACCAAGATATTCATCCCTTGGTGATATCTGAAATTCACCAACGGGATTCATGTATACAAGGTTCTTTATCTTTTGAAGGTTTTCTGTGGGTGGGCCCCCCATGTTGTAACCACCTGCAATGAAAAGGAACCAGCATTTGTGCAATGATGGAAAACACTGGTCATGAGGAAAACAACCATGTTCTGCTGCTTTTTCAAAACCACTTTTAAAGTGTGTGTCAGTCACCCTGAGTGGTCTGACTAATTCTAAGTAAGGTGAAAACCAACTCAAACTCAAAGATAGCAAGAGCAACATGATACACTTCATTTGCGTTTATGTCAGCAATGTATTACTACCTAATTCAGAGGATGAATGGTGCTAATAAATGTTTGAAGCCGTGTGTTTGCCAGAGCTACTGAAAAGACCTGCAGTAACATACTGAAAATGTGAATAAGAATGAGATTTTACAAAGTGTCAAATGCTTTAGTCAGAGCAATAATCATATCAAGGTACTCAAATTACCATCTGTGAAAAAGATGAGGACATGATGGTGATCCTTAAAGTTTTCTCCAGTTTCCTGCTTTATAAGAGCTATTTGTTCCAGGATAGTGTAGAATGCACTATCAAGATTTGTTCCACTTCTCTCTGTGAGGCAATTGAAACACACCCATGCATGTACACACACACAGACACAGACAGACAGACAGACAGACAGACACACACACACACACACATAGGGTGACGATAAATGACCTCCAGTATGTAAAAAAAACTAAGTAGGCTAGTGTCAAAACAGCTCAAAAACACTTTTGGATCTATTTGTCTTACCATCTGTAGTAAACTTATCCAGCTCTTCTATGATTGACTGAAGTGATTTTTTTTTGTTGCCAAAGAAATCCATGATGTTGGCAACCTCATTTACTTCAGAGGAGAAAAAGATGATTTCGTAATTTGGACTAACTGCAAAAGAGGAAATCTGTGAAGTGATAAAGTATCATACATTGGTTAAACTAGGGGATACATCATATTTCTTCTTCATCACTTTATACTAGTGATCTCCAGCTATGTGCCATCAAGAGTCATATAATACTAACTTTTCATTTCAACCAAATACTACACTATTTTTTTTCACTGACCAATTATTCCCTCTGTGGTTAAAGTTCATTATTAAAAGCAACTGGAGGAATGATTGGTTGAAATGGAAAATTACATTCCTGCGGTCCTTGTGAACTATTTCCCTTTACGTCATAAAATAGCATCAAAAGTATCAAAGAACAAACTCAGATGCATCTATCATCAGCCAAACTTCCTAGAACATGGACTGACAAGTGGCTCACACATAGCATCCTGTGTCACATATGTTTGCAAGATCAAGAACTGGGATTAGTTTATAATGCTGAACTTTAGCTCAGTGGGTGGGTAAAATATGGTGACAATTAGTTGAACGTAATGTCCTCATCACCAGGATAAGATGATAAATTGTAATTTTGACTGATTAACCGTCAAGGCCAGCCAGATTAAATTCTTTATCACTGACTGGTCAGCTGATGTCCTTTTGCCTAACATTTATTTTTCATTCAGACTTCAATCAGGCTGGCTCTTTATTTTCGTTTTGAAGGGGTAATAAAGAATTTTAGTTTGAAATCTTCAAAAATCAACTAAAATTATCAATAGAATGTGAAGAAATGGCAATTTTGACATTATGTCAAAGACATCTATGTATTGTGTTGCAGAGATAGTATCTACTGAAGTTAGCATGCTAACCAGCGAGCCCCGGCCTTGGGATGCACAATATTGGATTTTTGCTGATATCAGACATGTCAATATTTTCCAACTCACTTTGGCCGACTGCCGGTGCTGATACCAATATATGCACATATGTTTTTCCACCTAATTGCAGAGAACATCAAGTCTCTCCAGTAGTGGACTGAACTGAAGCTGCTACACTGACCATGGAAACACCCACATTGCTCATCTTTATGGACCTCTATGGTGGGTACGCCGGTGCTCGAGCACCCAATGAAAAGGTTGAGCACCCACAGGAAAGTCCGTTCTCTCATATGACCTCACCCTGTAACAAACATACTCAAGGTACCCTCTTTCCAGCAATTCCACCTCAAAAGTCAAACATACAGAATTACAGTCCTCCTTTTCCCCTTCTCGGACTCTAGTCATTCTTTTCCTCACACACACCTGCAACATCCCGAAATGACTCAACCTCTACTGACAGCGGCACACCACTTAACCTTTGTCCTTGATCTGCATGGGTAGCAAGACACAAAGCAACAACTTCCAGATCCATCAATCTTAAGGGCTCTATCGCTCTAACACCTTGAGATACAATCAATGATAACCATCCCACTTCTAGTTATTCTGATCAACCGTACATCTCCAAGTTTTCCCACTACACTTTCCAACCGCATGTGGGTCCTTGAAAATCCTGTCTTCTCTTGTCACGGCTGTCATCCCAACAAGACACGTCTCCTCTGCTCTCAATGTCTGACTAGAATTGCTTGAGCAATTTGATGTAGTCTTCTTTTTATTTTCAAACCCTCTCACGTCCTCATTTTCACTTCCAATTTCACTATCCGACTCCAACGTCATTTCTGCCATCCCCCTCCCTCTCATCCAGGCAAAATACCTTTTTTAAAATTATTATTTAATTACAAAACAATGTACAGAACAAGTTTGGGAAAAATAAAAAATGAAGGGTGGAAATAAATCAACAATGGCGGAAATGATGGTACAGTACAATTGCCTGAATCTAATATAAATGTCATGTCTCTGCCCCCTGTCATCGCCATTATCCCCTGTCATCCTGTGTCTAATTATCTTCCTTCTCCTTGTGTCAGCGTGCTTCCCACGCCACTTTGTTTTAGCCCGTTGTTGCAAGCGTTCCAGCCATTTGTACCTCTTGTGATAGCCTTCTAGTGTTTTTTGGACTCCGGATCTGAAATTCTGAGTTTGCCTCTGCCTTACCCCTTGATGTTGTTTGCCTCTTCTGACTGACTGCCTGTGTACCGAACTTGCCTGCCTAGTAAAGCCTCTGATTTTTGGAAACCTTGAACTGTCTGTCTCATGCATTTGGGCCCTCAATTCCTGCTCCTGTTGTGACAGTAAAGAGCTATCAGAATAATGAAATATAAGACAGACTAAATAATATTTTACAAACAGATCAAAAAGTACAAAAAAGAACACAAACAGGGTAATTTGAAAGGAGCACAAGAGAGCAAGGTTAAGATTTTAAAATAGCAAGGACTGAGATACAGATGTATACAATAATTTAGCCATTCCGTTCATTTTTTCCATATTTTTCAGCAACTTAAAGTAGTTGGCAAAGCTGTGCAAGAAAACTGTGAAAGAGGGAGTACTGTCGTTCCATTTACAAGAATGTTTATGATAGTTACCTAGAATAATTATGAGGTTAACAAGGTCTGAAATTTTTGCACCTAAATTGACAATAAAATGAATGTCACTATATGTAAAAGAAGGTACGTTATCCAGTTTTAAAGACAGCCAATTATGAAAATCAGACCAAAACAAATCATGTATGAGCATTTAAAGAATAGATAGCCAATAGTTTCAGCTTCTGAAGAACAAAAGATGCAAGGATCCACTTCAAATGTAAATCTCGAGTGAAGAAAATCACTAACAAGGTATATTGCGGATACTATTTTAAAGTGGGTTTCTTTGACCTTAGGAGCAATTGGACAAGATAAATAAAAAGAAAAGGATTGCCTCTTTAAAGGGGCCTCAATGTTATCCCGTACAAGACAAGGCCCTGAAATTTCTATATTTGAAGACTAAACTAACTTTTTTGTTATCACACTTTTTATCCAGCAGATTGACATCATCAACATTTAAAGAAGGCAAAGCAGGTACAATCGAAGAATATTGTATACTGTATTGTATACATATTTAAGTTGTGTTTTACAGTTCCGTTTGCACATAGCTGCACTGTAAGCGATAGTTTTGTATATATTTTTTTACAATGCTGAATGCTGCTGTTTAAATTGTTTGACTTTAAACCTGTTGGTCACTTTAACTACTGTTTTTTTTGTAGTGTTTGAATAAAGGGTGGGAGTCTTTCATAAGCAAGTGTTGTTGTCGACTATATACTGGGGAAGTATTTGTTCTCCATTTGAGCAAGATGTTTTAAGGTGGTTAATTGGCTATCATAAGCAAAGTGCTTCCATGTATTTTATTACTATTATTATTATTATTATTATTATTATTATTTCTCCTTGTGTACCTGCCTTGTTGTGGCAGAGAGGCGTGCGTGTCCTTACAATCCCGGGAGCTATGCTAGCGGGGGACTAGTACCCCTGGCAGGTGCAACCAAGTTGTACAGGTCGCCGGGGGAGGGGCCAGACTAAAGGCTACACACACCAAGTCCTGTTAAGCAGGGGAGGGAAGATGGCCAGGGCCTCCATACAGTATGTGCAGTGCCACTCCAGAAAGCAATGGTGAACTACTGGTTTTATTCTTTGCCCAAAACTCGCGCATGTCATGGTCAAAAATAAGAAAAACAGCAGATATTCTGAGTTGATTGAGACCCCCAGGGTCAACCAGGATTTTTCAGCTGGGGAGGTGACGTCCCAGAGAGGAGCGAATACAAGTAATGATGAAGTAGAGCCAAACCCAGCTGGGAGCTCTACATCTGACCCCTGTAAGAACTCATCTCAAGAGAGAGGTCCCTCGCGTAGGAAACGCAAAATTCTAAACATAGGACATGGAATGTTAGGACTTTATTGGACTCTGGAAAATTGTACCTACTCTTAAAGGAATTAGAACACTTGAAAATGAACATTATAGGACTACCAGAGATCAGATGGAGACCAGCGGCCCTTTTGAATCAAATGAACACTGCATCATATACAGCGGAAATGACAAGGGCGGACGTAATGGAGTGGCAATCATTTTAGATCCCAAGACTAAGAAAAGCCTAATAAGCTATGATCCAATATCTGATCGTATCCTTATGGTAAAGCTTGACACAAGACCAACAAAAACAACACTTATCCAAGTCTATGCACCAACCTCTCAGAGCACAGAAGAAGAAGTAGAGGATTTTTATGACCAGCTACAAAGTCAAAAACTCCCTGAAGGACAAAGACCCACTCATGATAATGGGAGATTTCAACGCAAAAGTTGGAGAAGGTGAACAGAGGAACAGTGGTCTCGGACTGTATGGCCTAGGACAACGCAATGACAGAGGAGAGAGACTTTTGACTTTCTGCCAAGCAAACAAAATGACCATCACAAATACAATGTTTAAACGTCATCCAAGAAGACGCTATACATGGATTTCACCTGATCAACAATCAAGAAACCAGATTGACTACATTTTGGTAAATACAGGTCGGATGACATCTTTTCTCAACTGCAAAAATCGACCAGGAGCAGATTGTGACACTGATCACATCTTGGTTTGTGCAAAAGTAAGAATCAAAACATTCAAAGCACAAGCAACAACGCCCACGCTAAGACATGATGTAGAAAAACTCAAAGATGAAAGCATAAAGATGAATTTCCAAATTGAGACAGAAAATAAGTTTGAAACTCTCCTCACAAACCATCTCAGAAGAGACACCATCAAATCTATATATTTGCCCGCTGCAGACACAACATTAGGGAAAAAGAAACGAAAGAAGACAAAGCCATGGATAAGCGAAGAAACTGTAAAAAATGCAGAACAAAAGAGAAAGAATAGAATAAGCAACAATTTAAAGGAATATAAAAATCTCAAAAGAAAAGTACAGTGACAGATTCGGCGAGATAAACGTAATTGGCTGGAACAGGAATGCCAGAAGATTACAGAATTCGACAAAGAGAACAAATCAAAAGAATTATTCGATCAAATCAAGTCTGTGAAACGAAAACCCTTTTCACCTAACCAACTATGTGTGAAGGACAAAGACAAGAACACTATAAATGAAATGAAAAAGTAATGAACAGATGGAAAGAATATGGAGAAGTGCTTTTTTGCCTCCCGCAAAATGAAGTCAGCCCAATCATAGCAGAAGTAAAAATAGAACTTGAACCTCCGCCATTTATGAACGAAATTGAGGATGCTATAAAACATCTAAAAGCAGGCAAATCACAAGGTTTAGACAAGATACCTGCTGAACTAATTATACATTCTGGAAACTTAGGAAAACAGGCCATTGACCTGCTATGCACCAAAATTTGGCAAAACCAAGTGTGGCCAGAAGAATGGAAAAAGCAAGAATTTGTCATGCTCTACGAATCAGGCGGCCCAAAGGAATGCTCATATTACCGAACCATAGCTCATATTAGCCACACTAGCAAAATTTTACTTTATATCATTTTAAACAGACTGAAGAGCAAAATATAGACTGAAATTGCAGAAGAACAAACTGGTTTCAGAGCCGGAAGAGGAACAGCTGATATGCTATGCCTATAACAAGTCCTCACTGAGAAGATTAATGAATACAATGAAAAAGAGGGTTACATAGTTTTCATACACGACAGTAAGGCTCTTGATAATGTAAGTCATGCAAAACTCTTTGACACAATGGAGAATATGGGCTTTCCACCTCACCTCGTATCACTCTTAGCATCACTATACAAAGACCAGGAAGCTGTTATCTGCTGGAACAACAACCACACAAGCCCCATCAAAGTTCAAAAAGGTGTTCGTCAAGGACACATCCTCTCTCCTCATCTCTTCGGTATCTACACTGAACAGTTCATGAGAGAAGTAGAAGTCGAGATTTCAGGAATCAATGTCAATGGCAGAAATCTATCAAAGCTGAGATACTCAGACGACACAGCTCTCTGTGGAAACAACCATCAAAAACTAACAAACCTTCTCGACAACATAAACAACAAAGGCAAGCTAAAGAAATTAAACTAAACGCAAAAAAGACCAAAGTAATGCACATTGGGAAAGGCACATCCCAACCCATCAAATTAGAAGGCGAAGAACTTGAAAGATTTGAAAAATTCAAATATCTGGGCTCCTTAAAATCTCATGATGGCTACTGTTCCAAAGATATCCAAACACGTATTGCTATTGCAAAAACCAAAATGATCTAACTGAAAAATATCTGGAAAAACAAAGACCTATCCAACAAACTAAAAATAAAAATTCTAAAGGCAAAAATATGGCTGACAGTGAAATATGGGGCAGAAGGCTGGACATTGAGACAAAAAGATAAAGATAGAATGCAATCTGCTGAAACGTGGTTCTACCAAAGACTCTTAAACATCAACTGGCAAGAGAAAAGAACCAATCAAAGCATCCTACAACAACTTGGCGTCAAATGAGAACTATACGGTGCCATTGTTAAAAGAAAGATGAGCTTCTTTGGTCATTCAAACCGAAACAAAAAATGCTCTCTCACAAGAAACATCATACAAGGGAAAATGGAGGGTAAACAAGGACGCGGCTGCCCCAGGATGAAGTATATGGACAACTTAAAGGAATGGACAGGACACTCTATGGCTGAAATTTTCAACACCATAAGAGACAGCGACAGATGGGGCAACAGCAGCTAATGCCCACAAGGACGACGCTGGATGAGTGAGTGAGTGTGATTATTATTATTATTAATATTATTATCATCATCCCCTTCGAGAAACGTCACCTTAACATGTTGGAGGGGTTTGGGTGTACCGGTGATCCTGGGAGCTGTGTTGTTGGGGGCAATAGGTCCTGGTAGGGTCTCCCAAGGCAAATTGGTCCCAGAGGAGGGGCCAGACTAAGAGTGATTCCCAAGAAACCCGATGAATTTACAACGGCAGAGCCACAGCACCTCACCTGGAAAAGGGAAACCGGGGCTCCCTCCTAGAGCCAGACCTGGGGAGGGAGCTCGCTGGTGAGCTTCTGGTGCCCGGGCTTTGTTGGCCCAGCCCGAAAAAACAACATGGAGCCACCACCCCGTGGGCCCACCATCCACGGGGATGAGCATTGGGGTTGGGTGCAATGCTGGCCGGGCAGCAGGAAAAGGCAGGGATCAGGTCGTGCTGACTTCTGGCATCGCAGACTGGTCCTCGGGACGTGGAATGTCAACTCTCTAGCAAGGAAGCAGCCTGAGCTGGTGCAGGAGTAGGAGCAGTACCAACTAGATATAGTTGGGCTCACCTCCACACATAGCATGGGCTCTGGTACCAAATTCCTGGAGAGGGGCTGGACTCTTTATTTTTCTGGAGCTGGCCAAGGTGACAGGCACTAGGCAGGTATGGGGATATTCACAAGTCCCCAGTTGAGCGCCGCCGTGTTGGAGTTCTCCCTGGGTAATGAGAGGGTCACCTCTATATGACTGCGAGTCGCTGGGGGAAAGGTTCTGACTGCTGTGTGTGCTCATGCACAGATTAGCAGCTTGGAGTATCCAACCTTCTTGTAGTCTCTGGGTGGTGTCCTTGTTAGGGTTCAACCTGGGGAACCTATAGTTCTGCTGGGGTACCCCAATGCTCACGTGGGCAACAATGGAGAAACCTGGAGGGGCGTGATGGGAGGAACGACCCTCCCCAATCAAAACCGGAGTGGTGCCTTGTTATTTGACTTCTGTGCGAGTCATGGATTTGCCATAACAAACACCATGTTCGGACATAAGGTAGTTCATAAGTGTACTTGGTACCAGAACACCTTAGGCCGCAGATGTGGTTGTATCATCAGATCTGTGGCTGTATGTTTTGAACACTCGGGTGAAGAGAGGAGCGGAGCTGTCAACTGATCAGCATCTGATTGTGAGTTGGATCATATGGGAGGGAACACTGCCGGACAGACCTGGCAAACCCAAACATGTAGTGAGGGTGAACTGGGAATGTCTGGTGGAGGCCCCTGTCCATGAGGTCTTCAACTCCCACCTCCGGAAGAAGTTCTCATGTATTCCGAGGGAGGCTGGGGACATGGAGTCTGAGTGGGCCATGTTCAAAGCATCTATTGCAGATGCAGCAGATAGGAGCTGTGGTCATAAGGTCATCGATGCCTGTTGAGGTGGCAACCTAAGAACCCGCTGGTGGACACCGATGGTGAGGGAAGCCGTCAGACTGAAGAAGGAGGCCTTTCGGGCTTGGTTGGCCTAGGGGCCTCCTGAAGCAGCAGACAACCACCGGGAGGCCAGAAGGGCTGCGGCTTCGGCGGTCACAGAAGCAAAAACTCAGGTGTGGGAGGAGCTTGGCAAGGCTATCACGGAGGACTTTCAGTTGGCCTCATGGAAGTTCTGGATGTTGTCAGGTGGTTGAAAGAACACTTTGAGGAGCTTCTGAACCCAGCTAACACATCCTCAGTAGAGGAGGTAAGTCTGAAGACTTGGGGGAAGTTCCACCCATATCCCTGGCAGAGATCTCTGAGGTAGTTAGGAAGCTCCTCGGTGGCAAGGTGCTGGGTGTGGATGAGATTAGCCGTGAGATGCTGAAGGCTCTGGATATTGTTGGGCTGTCTTGGCTGACATGCCTCTTCAGTGTCGCGTGGAGGTCCGGGACAGTACCTGTGGAGTGGCAGACTGGGGTGGTGGTTCCCATATTTAAAAAAAGTGACCAGAGGGTGTGCTCCAATTTTCAGGGCATCACACTACTTAGCCTCCCTGGGAAAGTCTACTCTAGGGTGCTGGAAAGGAGGCTCTGACTGATTGTCGAACCTCAGATCCAGGAGAAACAATGCAGATTCCGTCCTGCCCGTGGAACAATGGACCAACTCTTTACTTGCAGAAGTGCTGAGGGAGGCATGGGAGTTTGACCAGCCAGTCTACATGTGTTTTTTGAACTTGGAGAAGACTTACGACAGTGTATCCCGGGGCACTCTGTGGGGGGTACTGCGGGAGTGTGGGGTACCGGGGCAGTTGCTACAAGTCATCTGGTCCTTGTATAACCAAAGTGAGCACTGTGTCCGCATTCTCGGCACAAAGTCAAATACATTTTCGGTGGGTGTCGGACTCCACCAAGGTTGTCCCTTGTCTCCGATTCTGTTTGTGATATTCATGGACAGGATCTCAAGGCGCAGTCAAGGTGAGGAGTGTGTCCATTTTGGGAAGCTCAGAATTGCATCTCTGCTCTTTGCAGATGATGTGGTTTTGTTGGCTTCATCAGAACGCAACCTCCAGCATGTACTGGAGCAGTTTTCAGCTTAGTGTGAAATGGCCGGGATGAGGGTCAGCACCTCTAAGTCTGAGGCTATGGTTCTCTACCGGAATATGGTGGATTGCTCCCTCCGGGTTGGGGATGAGTTGTCGCCTCAAGTGAAGGAGTTCAAGTATCTCGGAGTCTTGTTCACGAGTGAGGATAGGATGGAGTGGGAGATTGAAAGGTGGATTGGTGCAGCATCAGCAGTAATGCGGACATTGTACCGGACCATTGTGGTGAAGAGGGAGCTGAGCCGGAAGGCAACGCTCTCAATTTACCTGTAAAACTGTGTTCCAACTCTCACCTATGGTCATGAGCTTTGGGTAGGGACCGAAAGGGTGAGATCATGGATACAATCGGCTGAAATTAGTTTCCTCCGTAGGGTGTCTGGGCTCAGCCTTAAAGACAGGGTGAGGAGCTCGGAATCCGGTGGGAGCTTGGAATAGAGTCGCTGCTCCTTTGCGTCGAAAGGAGCCAGTTGAGGTGGTTTGGGCATCTGATTAGGATGCCTCCTGGGCGCCTTCCTTTGGAGGTTTTCTTGGCATATCCAACTGGGAGGAGACCCCGGGGTAGACCCAGACCCATCCTTCAGGAGGAGCTGGAGGGTGTTGCTGGGGAGAGGGATGTCTGGTGTGCCCTACTGAGCTTGCTGACACTGTGAACCAACCCGGAGGAGCAGCTGATAATGAATTGAGATGAGATTATTATTATTATTATTATCATTATTATTATTTGGACATGCAGGTGGCTGGCGTGTCAGAGGAGGATGTGGAGGACAGGAACAGATGCAAACAGATGATCCGCTGTGCCAACCCCTAACGGGATCATCTGAAAGTAGTAGCAGTAGTACAAGAGTAAAACAAAACATCGGATTGTTATCGGTATCGGCAGATAACCAAAGCTGTGGTATTGGTATCGGAAGAGAAAAAGTGTTACCGCGACATCTCCAGTAATAAGCCTGTTGTTCCATAATAAAGACTTGTGTGGTTAAAAATTGTGGCTAAATATCATTTATCCATAATGTAATGCTTGTTTGTGGAACTCGACAGCTTTATAGGAATTTTTGACACCTTAAAATCGCACTTAAGCAAAAAGTCAATCCCTCCAACCTTATTGAATATTTTGTTGGGTATATGGTACCATATATAGATTGATGTTGTGAAATATTCTTTGAACCATTTGACTCTAAAAGCTGCAAATACAGATTCAAATTTCATGGTCTTTAATTCCCAACTGACATCATCTCTGACTAATTGTGATTTGTGAGTTTTGTTTCTCCAAATGAACTTAAATATAATGGAGTTAGATGACTATCACTTTTGATGAAGTAAACAAAAAATGGCAAGGGTAGATAAGCCTTGATATACCTTCCGCTTTGAACAGGAGAATATGACCCAATATAGACAAGCCACGTATGAGCCAATGATTTAAAGTTTTCTGTATGGATTTCAATCTGGGAATAATATTCAAATCTCTGAAACGCCAAGGGCGGTCTAGCAGGACGCAGAAGCAGGGCAGGCTAAGCTAACTGCTAGCCCATGCAGTTCCAACTGTCATCCTGGCTGGAGTTTTTTCTCTGCACAGGGGAATTTTTTGGACTGTGTTGCACTGAGTGGACTGTGTTGGTAACTGTTTGTGTTTTTGTTGCTTTGTTCTCTGTTTTGTATGTTTTTGGTGGTGTCATTTTTGGGAAATTTTGGATGTGTTTTTTTGTGTTGCACCGCTGTGGGCTGGGAGAAACAAAATTTTGTTTCTTTGTGTATGCAAGTAAATGTAAGAATTGACAACAAATTGTTCCTGATTCTCTTTTATGTAAATTCTCTGTTATTACTAAACCAACGTATTTTACCTCCTCTTCAACTGGGATATTGGCTATGCTGCTTATATCACTGCCATGAACAGCCAAAAGTTCAAATTTCCCAAGATTTAAAGTCAGACTTTAAATCTTTGGTTTGGAGAAAAGGTTGAGTTCATTAATTGTTTTTATAACCATATTTTATTTTAAGAAACAATGCCGTATCATCCACAAATTGACTAATTATGAATTCTTTATCCAGTATTTCAATACCTTGAATGTCTGAGGAGGTTTTAAAGTAAATCACCAACAATTCTGTAGCTATAATAAATAATACTGGACTAACCAGGCACTCTTGAAAAATCCCTCGATTAATTGGGAATCTCCTTGAAAAGCCATGAATAAAAAGGGGGTGTTTTAAAGTATCAAAGGCTTTGAAGAAATGTAAGAATAAAATGAAGCTATTGTGTGGTATTAGTGTCTTATAATCAAGAATATCTAAGACTAATTTGAGTATGGTTATGAATGTCTCCCTTTGATAAATGCGGACTGTGTTTCATCAATTATCTTGCTTATCCCTTTCTTAAGTCTATTAGCATAAATGTATGATACGAGTTTATAATCACCACAAAGGAGAGTAATAGGTCTCCAGTTATCCAAGGAAAGTTTGTCTTTGTTCAGTTTTGGTAAAAGCGTGATTATGCCTTGTTTCATGGTACGTGACAGGATAGAGATGTCTATACACTCTTTAAAAGCACCATACACCAACTCTCTAATTTCAGACCAGAAGCGTTTGAAGAATTCTGTTGTGAGAGCATCTGGGCTCGGTGACTTTCCGTTAGGCATCTGTGAAATGGCAGAGTCTAACTCTGCAATAGAAATTTCAGCCTCTGTTTGAACTTTAAGTTCTCATCTATTTTTGGGGTCTAGTCCTTCAGCAAATTCAAGAAAGAGTCAGCCTCTTGCCTAGAGTATTTAGAGCTGTAAAGAGACCTATAAAAAGTACATATGTGGTTATCAATAGTATCCTGATCTTCGCTTAAAAAAAAGTTAATACATAGTTTACTGGGGCGTCTGGGTAGTGTAGCGGTCTATTCCATTGCCTACCAACATGGGGATCGCTGGTTCGAATCCCCGTGTTACCCCTGGTTTGGTCGGGCGTCCCTACAAACACAATTGTCGCTGCATTAGCGCCTCCTCTGGTCCGTTGGGGGGCCTGTTTGGGGGCGGAAGGGGAACTGGGGGGAACAACATGAGCCTCCCACTCGCTATGTCTCCCTGGCGAAACTCCTCACTGTCAGGTGAAAAGAAGCGGCTGGCGATTCCACATGTATCGGAGGAGGCATGTGGTAGTCTGCAGCCCTCTCTGGATCAGCAGAGGGGGTGGAGCAACACCCGGGACAGCTCGGAAGAGTGGGGTACAATTGGGGAGAAAAAAGGGGGGGGAAATATATAGATGTAGGAAAAAAATGTTTAATACATGGCAGTACAAGCTTGTTTCGTGCGTCGCGTACTCGTCAGCTGCTAACGTGATTCAACAATTCTTTGTTTAATCACATTAGCAGCATTTTCCTTCTAATGTTTAATCACATTAAAAGGAAAACGCCAGACAGAGGGATGACTCCTTCTATCTGGCATTTTCCTTCAAGAGGAGATGATGCCTTAGCACGACATTTGCAACTGGAGGTGTTTGGTTGTGGTGAGGGGGTCTGTGCCTTGGCCATGATGCTTGTGTTGTGGGATGAAATAACCTGCTGAACATTTTGCATGCAGTTGTAGCTAATTTTGATTTTGTTCCTGTTGAATATTTTTCTCAGTTGATGGTCTGGTGTAAAGCACTCATCCAAAAGCTTGAAAAAAAATTCCCCAATAGTAGAGGCCACGATGTCGCTGTAGGGAGGATTATACCAGGTGATGTTCCGCCTTCTGCTGCGGTTTTTTCGCTGAAGAAAAAAAGCAGGTTTGTTATATTCTAAATGTATGCTTTTTCAAAACAAGCCCCAGCCCCTTACCCCATTGGTTGTAATGTTTTCTATCCCACCATTGGTTGTTGTGCATCGTAACTACCTACCCCTTGATTGTAATAGTTCAAATGTTTTCTCCTCTGATTGGTTGCTGTCCACCGAAATAAGGGGCGTGATGCGGGAAACGTATACTGTGTTTTCTTTGTTGAATCACATTAGCAGCTGATGAGTGCGCGACGCACGAAACAAGCGTGTACTGCTATGCATTTAAAAAAAAAATCCAACATCTATATTGATATTCCGCTCCTCATTAGCTGAGCACTCTTATCAACAACATTTGACAGTTTCCGGGAAAAAAAACCCGCTATATATATAGTTTACTTATTACCTTTTTGGCTTGTCTGTTTTTTTTGGAAATTAAAAAAGTATGATGAATTCTTTTCACCGTCCTCAATCCATCTTGCTCTTGAATGGATGAATGCAACTTTTGCTTTTCTCTGTATAGGTCATCTAACTGCGACTGCAGCGGGTGGAGTTCGAGATTATTTTCATCATTCAGACTGGTTTGGCTACACAGGTAATTAATTTTGGATATAATATCTAGCTGTTTTTTTCTTCTTAAATTGGCCAATTTGTTTGCCTTCCTGAATGCCAATCACCCTAAAATTATATTTGAGCCACTCCCATGTATACATGGTGATAACTCAACTTGTAGCTTGACTTTATTGATCAAAGACGAGAGCCTATTACAAAATGAAGCGTTTTTCAATAAATTACTGTTTAATTTCCAGTGGAACATCCTAGGTTGTGATAAACTGTTCTCGGATGAAAGAGACGGAGTAATAGCACAATAATCAGTGAGGGGAGAGATACATATATCACAATTGGAGGACAGTTTGACTAAATTGCTTGTTATTAGCCAGAAATCCAATCTTGAGCATTGCATCCGCCTTATATTGTTACTCCAAGTCTACTGTTTTTTTCTCTGGATTACGTTTACGCCATATATTAACAAGATCAAGTGATTTGGAAAGATCAGATATCAAAGGGTTAAAAGAATGAGTGTTGAACTCTGAGAGTGGGGACTCTGTCTTGCCAATCATCTGGGACTGCGTTAAAGTCCCCTGCAACAATAGCTTTGTCTGTTAAGTACACATTTTGCCAATTATCAATCATGGTACCTAAAGTTGAAAATAAGCTCTTATTTTTGGCTTAGTTATCAAAACTGTATAAATTCACAAGAATGCAGTTACAATCATTAAATTTGATGATCACTGTTATCCAGCGGCCCTCGGTATCACACTTACGACCAATAACCTTGCCATCCAGACGGTTTAATAAAATTGCCACACCCACTGAATGCGAAGTACCATGGGATAGAAATATGTCCCCCCTGCCTCATTGGGATTTCCAAAAATTGATGTCATTATTAATAGAATGTATCTCTTGTCCGGGAAGAAAAAAAATAACTCTTGGCTGCTCCTTGCAAAAAAAGAAAAATTGCCTTGCGCTTTGTGCTATTCCTTAAATCTCTAACATTTAACAATGACGAGGAAATGACGTACAATGTAACTTGAACGTGTTCACTAACTTAATGCAGGATTATTGTGAACAGTAACCATCCAGAAATATGTTAATATCAACCAACAGTCAGAAATTAATTAATAAGACCCAATACTGACGTGAGGAACAAAGCTTGTAACCAGCAAGCATCTGTGAATAGAAAAGGTGATGTGGCCTACTGTATTGCCGAGAATTAAGGAGCAGTCCGGGAATCGCCGCCGCCGGGACGCGAACCCGTGGCTCCCGCATCGCGGGCGAAAATGTTAACCAGTCGATCACAGGATCCGACCCGTTAACTAAGGGCTAACGTGTCTGCTTATCCGTGCACGTTACACTACCTCCCCCTCCTTCGGGAATCAGCTCCCTCGCGCCTCTGGGCGCACGCGCTTCTAATGACCTCATGGTCTCACCATCCCACTTCTGACACCAATGCAGCAAATTAAGGGACAGTCCGGGAACTGCCGCCGCCGCCGGGACGCGAACCCGTATCTCCTGCACCACAGGCGACAACGTTAATCAATCGACTAAAGGGTCCGACCCGTTAGCCATGAGCTAGCGCGTCTATTTATCCCTGCATGTTACAGTATGCTAGCTAAACAACGACATACCTTTAGTCCCTTTTGACATGTAGGTTTGGCTAAAAAAAATGTAAAATATTTATAACAATTACAGAGATTACCTCCTTTTGGTGGTGACAAGAAAAGAAAACAATGCACTTTTATCAACCAGCCACGCGGCGGCCGTCTATGACAGCATAACGATCTCGCACATAGGCTTTGAATCCCTTTTTCCTGGCTTCCTCTATCTTTGGCCAGAGACGAGTGTGGGCTTCACGGTCCTCTTTGCAGAAGTCTTCCCTAAAGCGGATTTCCCTGTCGTTGCACATTTTGGCATTTTTAGACATCTTCCAAACTTGGGTCTGTCGGCTCTCGTTTTCTGGCCCAGCCTGTGCACTGTATCCACCGTGTTTTGCAAATTCTCAGCTGGGTCTCTCTCTGGGACACCGTTCGGCTTAGTGCCTTGCATGCTCCAGACAAGCATCATGCAGCGAAGCGTTTTCTGCTTGCCCACGTCTTCAATTATACCTTTCAGAGCAGAGTATTGGCGTCAACCAACTCTTTTATTTTGACGACTGCGTCAGTGTTTTCCTTCAATTGCCACTCGAAAGATTGGATGTGCTGACACTGGGTATTACATTTGCGAGCGCGAGTCAGAATGGCATTGAAGATGACACTGCTGGAGACGTCTTCCTCCTGAACAGTGAACAGCGGGTGCGGGCTTTTCACCGGGGTATGATGCATTTCCGGCCGTAAGTCATGAGTCATGAGTCAGGTGTTAGGAGTTTTTCTTCTCCTTACTCCATCCATCCGTCCTGGACGCTGGAGCCTATTCCAGCAGTCATTGGGCGGTAGGCCCAGGCAATATCCTCATCGTTGCATGCTTGTCGAGGAGCCGTGATCGTTGCTAGTGTAACCGGTTATTTTCTTGCCCGGTGCGGGATTCGAAACGGGTGTACTGCACCACAAGGCGACATCACTAACCGCTCGGCTAAAGGGTCAGACCCGTTAGCTAGGGGCTAACGTGTCTTATTAGTAGTTTACACTAGCACCAGCCATAGTTCTCTCTCAATGAGAAAAGGAACTTAGATGTGCTAAATTAGTCACGTTGATTTAAAGGCTTCGTACACGAAGGCAACTACATAATTTTGACGTTTGACTCTCTACGTTTTTGAAGTTTTTTATGAAGCGGTCGCGGACCCCGCCATCCGCCGAAGTCCCTTTGGGAGGGACTGTGCATTTCACCCCAACTTTCTGGCAATATGCTGCCCCCTATTTGTTTGGAGTATGAATTCCACAGTTGGCCAATTCTTACACATTTCCCCTTTAAGCACAAAAATCTCCTGTTTCTTTAACTCACCTTGGTCAGAAGTTTTTTAACAATAAGTTTGGATTTCTCAAAGTCCTCAGCTGTAATGCTCTCAGACATGTCCATAGCAATGTAGATGTTAAGTGTCCCATTGTTTGTAATTCTAATTGTTCTTCCCTCTTGAGAGTTCTCTGAAAAAAAAATACCAGTCACTATCCTTAATCTGCCAAAGCGCGTTCTCTTCACTGTGTCTTTACATATAAATTTTAACTCCTAAGCAGCAATGGCTAATAATTCAGATGAGACATACAATGACCCTAAAGGCTGTAATTCATATAACAGTTTTTTTATTGCCCTACAATGACGATAGCTAGGAATTATCACCAGTTTTAATCACAATACTGTTCACAAAATTTCATTGAGGGTACTCTGGGGTGATCCTAATTGAAGAGAAAGTTAGCTAGTTTGGCGGCACAGTCACAGTCGCTCTAAATAGAGGACTTCTATGTCTTTATACATGCTCAATAATCCAGGTAAGAAAATCAAAGCTAGTTGAATCAGTTCATCTGGACGCAACTTTTATTGACAAATACATTTCATCAATCATCTAAGTGACCTCTTCGCTGACTGAAGAGGTCAGTTAGATGATTGATGAAACGTATTTGTCAATAAAAGTTGTGTCCAGATGAACTGATTCAACTTTCTTTGAGAAGACTTCTTTCTTCCTAAATTTCAGCCATTCCTTTGCCACGGCTATGTGTATCAAATTTGATTGGTTGCCAAACTGAGATTTGATCATGCTTTGGTGTTGTTTTTGCACCATTAGAAAAAGCGTGAAAGCAGCAGAGTCAATTATGGTGGAAAAAAAAGATTCAGAAAAAGACAATTAATTACTTTAACAGTCACATGATAAAATGCATTTTCGCAGCTGTTTGTATCAAAAATGCCCAGGGTAAGTGGAAAAATGAGGCCAAGGCAAAGCACGAGAGAGGATGGGGCCTTATCAACTGGCCCAACTAAAGTGAATTTTGCTTGGTAGACATAGAATAGCAAAAGATAAAGGATTACTATATAAATGCAATCCATCCATCCATTACATAAAAAAATCAAATGGAATCACTAAGAGGGACCACAGAGCCAGGATTTAATAAATCAAATTTGAATAAATCATCAAAAGGGTCTCGTTGGTTTAGAATTTAACAAGAATTTGCATCCTTGATATTAAAAACTGCTCATTAAAAGCAGTCTTAAGATTAAAAAAGTGAATCTGATGTGTAGTAAAACTGAAACATGAGCAGAAAGAAAACAGCTGTTTTCCACTGATACTTTTCAATGTATCTGTGCATTTAAACATGTATTTATAATAAGGGCAGACCACCTGAGAAGACTTACCAGAAGAATCTAAGGATGTGAGGGTCTGTCTGATTGAGCCACCAAAGGCCTCTGAGACCTCCAGTGGAGTGTCATACGTATATTTATCTGCAAGAAAAAAAAGCATTCTCAAGCTTAAATATTTAGGCCAGTGCTTCTATTGTACAATTTAAAACAGTGACTGATAAACCCCTGTTTTCATTTGGAGGGCTTTGAAATTGTGCTTACAGTACTATAACGGTCATTGTTGTATAATTTAACATGTTAATTGACTGAATGTCTCTAAGGAACTTTCCACAAATGGTATGCCACCCGTGGCTACACAAACCTCTCTCTACAACACTCGTCTCTGTCTGTGAACTGACAGATTGCTAAAGAAATAATTTATCTGCAAGTCCGGCCCTTCCATGTCATAGGTGCGGTCGAGTAACACAGATCGGTGACAATATCTGAGGCATCTCACAGTAGCACGAAGGCTCTATCCCGGTCCACTGGCCGCCTTCTTGGCACACTCGTTTTTCTGAGCCCATCAAAAACAAGTTTTCTTGACAGACGTATTTCACTGAGTCACCGATGCCAAATACGTTCCCTAATCTTGTCGTTCCTGCTGGAATACCGGGATCAGCGCAATGATCCCCCGCTGTGATTTAGATAGAAGAAGAAAAACAAAATGAACCAAATGGTGGAAAATATGGGGGAATAAATGTCACAGCACAAGAGGGCAGGATGAGATTGTGGGATATTAGAATACTTTACAACATAACAGAATTTTTTTCCCCCAGATTTGAATAATATAAATTGGCTGTTATTGATTCATTGATACTAGTTAAGGCACACAAAAAAATGATATCACAAAACTGAAAACACAAGAGAGAGCGAGAGAGAGAGAGAGAGAGAGAGAGAGAGAGAGAGAGAGAGAGAGACAGAGTGAGAGCGAGCCAGAGTGAGAGGGAGACAGAGTGAGAGAGAGAGATGTAGAACCTACTATCACGGCTGCATATAGGCGTTTTACCACTCCACTTCCCATTCGGTTTACAGACACGAGTTGATGAGCCTCGCAGGTTGTTTCCAGAATAGCACTCATACCTTGTCCTATTGTGCACATAGTACTTCTCCTGAGCAGGCAAGACTGTTCCTTGCTCCAGGACGTGGGGATCAGGGCATTCAACCACTGTGAAATTACATTTAATGGTCTGGTTTGTCATATAGTTTGTTGTAGGACACATATATCATGCAGTCATCCCATCATGGCGTGTTTGCACTTACGCTTGCACTGCTGACGTAAATAGGTTTTCGGCAAAGGATCCCACTTGCTATTGAGTTGACACAGGCGTGTTAAAGCAGGATGCGGATAATAGCCCTCAGGGCATTTGTAGATCAGCCTACTGCCAATGTTCAGCTCATTAGTCAGTGTGAAATTACCTCCTTCAATTTCCATGTTGTTCAAGGTGCAGTCGCACCGAACACCACTAACTTAAAAAGAAAAGAAAAAAAGACATCAGACTGTTAGTAGGGGTGATGGAGTTGGACTGGGTTCACACCTGGTTACTCTGTTTGGTTCAAATTATAAGTAACCACCTTTCCGAGGCTAGTATGCATGCACGCACACAAGGGAATATTAGTTTCATATCAGCAGTGAGCCTTAACATGGATGTGTAGTGGAGTTAATGGATACTGACATTATGAGCAGTTTTCTGTAAAAAGAAGAGAGAATATCAGCGCTTGACACTTGACAAATACTGACAAGCACTCACAAAGCATCTGACAGCCTAAACTTAAAAACGCCTAGGATCAGTTTTACTAATTCAAACACACAAAAGTTCTCTCTCTCTATCCTGCAAGCACTAGGTTGTATATCTCAATGAGGCACTGCAAGCACTAGGTTGTATATCTCAATGAGGCACAGTCAGAGACTGGCCTATAACCTAATAGAGAAAGAAGACGAAACAATTACATGCCAAACTCATTCTATAATGCAACAGTGACAGCTCATTATGTAATGTGCTTTACATAAACTATTCTATTACTGCTTATGCAATCCCCAAATTTAACCACAGTCAAAATCAGGGGACGTAGAATGCTTTTCCAATGGCCAAACCTGGCCTAATCCTTATGCGACATTATACAACACTGGAGGTACCTTTAGTGTGAAACGAGACCTTTTCATGATCGGCACGCAAGACGGATGTACAGTAATCTGGTTTAACCATTCTAGCAAGCAGTCTCAGTCTCAATCTCAGTCTCAGTCTCAGCATAACAATAGAGTACCTAACTTTGCCAACAGATCTTGGGAGTTGCTTTCAGTCTTCAAATGTGATATGTATCAATCTGTGAAACTATACTGTCCCATCATTAATGATTTTTTTTGGCAAATTATATGATAAAATGACATCTGAAATATCAAGAATGCAGTGATATAAACAGCAGTTTGTAAGAGTCAGATTGGAAGACAGGTTCTGTAAAATGATATGAAGCATTGCATATTTCTGTATTGTGTGGTCTACAGGACCTCACCCAGATATAGAAGGCATAAAGGCAAAGAAAGCCATCTCCAGTGAAAAGAAAATCCCATGATGGAGCTGAAATTGAGGGGCTGGCTGAAAGTGAGATAATCCTGCAAAATGTGCACATTTAACACAAAGGGAGAAATAATGCTCAGAAGGCGGGACCAGCAAAGTTCAGCCAGTCACTGATTAATGTAATGTCAAATAAAAGGCAATCAATAGGTGGGGTCATTGAAAATATTTCATCATAAACAAGTTTAAGATTTTTCACCATTGCAATAGAGTTTAACAATTGGTAATAGCTGTTACACTCCAGTGCAACTATAAATCATCTTCGTATTAATTGACTAATGCATACAGCATCTAAAATGTGTACAATTTACTGATAAAATTCAATCATTGTAATCGCCAATACACTGATCATCGCTGAATACTCTGGGGTGAGACTTTGGCCCTGGGAGTAAATAATTGAAACATTTCACTATCATAAATTGCTAGCATCAATCTGGCATCTTGGATTAAACTGTTGTTGTTTAGTCTCTGTTGAGTAGTTTATCCTTTTTCCTCCTCTGTGATTTCTCCTCGTGTGTAAACATACTGTTACACAACTGATGAAATAACTAAGCTCTTGCCAAGCAGAGACAAAGTCCACACACTTGCACCATCATTTCCCAAAACCACAGTGTTGGTTTGCCAATAGTGATTAACTCACTGCTTTCCCATAAATCACTTGACTCTTCAAATTTTCAGATTGATTTTATTTCGAACATGCTAAATTAACAAAATAAAATGCACAGGCAGGAATTCAAGAACAAATGGAAATAATAGTGAACATTTTTCGCAAACTCTCTGTAACAACACAAGTAATAACTGGACCATGTTTGAAAAGGGCTTAGGCTGAAGTAAAGAACTTTTCTGGTCCTACCCCTTTCTTATACTTTATCAATCAAATCAAAACAAAACAAAACTTGCAAGATAAAACAAAAGTGGGAAAAAAGAAAAGAAATGCCAAATGCATAGAGATCAAAAAACGAAACAGTACAAGTCAAACAGGGCACCTTACACGTCATGTATCATGTCACGTTATTCCAGTCCACCTCTTTGTTCATCCATCCTATATCTGTTCAATATGTTATTTTTTAAAGAGTTGTTTAAACTTACTTATTGATGTACGCATCTTAATTTCTTTTTTTTATAGTTGTTCCATAGATTGACTCCTTTGATGGATATACAATGAAGTTTTGCATTTGTCCTCACTAGTTGTTTTTTGAATATACATATTCCTCTGAGATCGTGTTTACCTTCCCTCTCTTATATATAATCCTCAGAATAATCCAAGTGCAACCAGGATTATATATCACTGACTGGTAATACTGTATGGAAAATATGTCTGTAAATGTTCTCATTCATCCAGGTCATGGTTATCCAAAGGAATTTAATCGAGTGCAACTGGGCTTGGTATATATCCGTGAAGACGTTTCGCCTCTCATCCAAGAGGCTTCATCAGTTCGTGCCTTTCTGACTGGACCAAGCTAGTCTGACTGGCTGGTGATCAAACTCAGATATTTAGCCTCTTTGGAGTCATTATCAGAGCTAATGATGTCAATGGCTCCTTTGTGTTCTGATGTTTAGCAACGACAGTCGTTGGAGGTGTTAGTCTAGACAGAAAGGCACGAACTGATGAAGCCTCTTGGATGAGAGGCGAAACGTCTTCACGGATACATAACCAAGTCCAATTGCACTTGATTCAATTCCTTTGTATGGAAAATAAATATGAATGGCACATTAAATTTGGTAGTTTCACAACAAGACAGTTGACCTTCATGCTTATTCAATCCGCTGTTAAATTAAACATTTTGTAGAACTGACCCCAAGCCGTTATTAGGCCTCAAGTTATGAGGAATAAATATATCCTAAAACTCAGTTGTTGGAAAGCTACAAGAGGTTTTGAAGACTGAGGATAAGTATCTACACGTAAGTATAAGTATTCATACATGCTAATAAATAAACCTATGACTTAGTCTGGGGTCAAGTAATTTTGTCTCCCATCACCAATAAAAGTTCGAACTCATCCATCCTCTAAGAACACCCCCCCCGTCTCTTTATTATGTAAATTTATTTTAAAGTTAATGACTACTACTGCTATGTTCGCCCACTCCTGTTAGGAGTCGCCACAGCGGATCATCCGTTTCCATCTCTTCCTGTCCTCTGCATCTTCCTCTGTCACACCAGCCACCTGCATGTCTTCCCTCACCACATCCATAAACCTCCTCTTTGGCCTTCCTCTTTTCCTCTTCCCTGGCAGCTCCATCTTCAGTATCCTTCTCCCAATATAGCCAGCATCTCTCCTCCACACATGTCCAAACCATCTCAATCTTGCCTCTCTTGCTTTGTCTCCAAATCATCCAACCTGAGCTATTCCTCTAATATAATCATTCCTAATCCTGTCCTTCTTCATCACTCCCAATGAAAATCTTATCATCTTCTACTCTGCCACCTCCAGCTCTGCCTCCTGTCTTTTCGTCAGTGCCACCGTCTCCAAACCATATAACATAGCTGGTCTCAATAACATCTTGTAAACCTTCCCTTTAACTCTTGCTGGTAACCTTCTGTTGCAAATCACTCCTGACACTCTTCTCCACCCAGTCCACCCTGCCTGCACTCTCTTCTTCACCTCTCTTCTGCACTCCCCATTACCTTGAACAGTTGACCCCAAATATTTAAACTCACACGCCTTCATCACCTCCACTCCTTGCATCATCATCATTCCACTGTCCTCCCTCTCATTCATGCATATGTATTCCATCTTGCGCCTCCTGACTTTCATTCCTCTTCTCTCCAGTGCATACCTCCACCTCTCCAGGTTCTCCTCAACCTGCACCCTACTCTCACTACGGATCACAATGTCATCTGTGAACATCATAGTCCACGGAGACTCCTGCCTGATCTTGTCTGTCAACCTGTCCATCACCAGTGCAAACAAGAAAGGGCTAAGAGCCAATACTTGATGTAATCCCACCTCCACCTTGAACCTATCTGTCTTTCCAACTGCGCACCTCACCACTGTCACACTTCCCTCATACATATCCTGCACCACTCCTACATACTTCTCTGACACTCCCGACTTCCTCATACAATACAACACCTCCTCTCTCGGCACCCTGTCATATGCTTTCTTTAAATCCACAAAGACACAATGTAACTCCTTCTGGCCTTCTCTATACTTCTCCATCAACATTCTCAGAGCAAACATCACATCTATGGTGCTCTTTCGTGGCTTGAAACCATACTGCTGCTCGCTAATCGTCACCTCCCCTCTTAACCTAGCTTCTATTACTCTTTCCCATATCTTCATACTGTGCCTGATCAACTTTTTCTTTAGAAGTTGATGACCAACGTTTGCATATGACAGGCTGAAATGAATGAAGTAGCCCAGATACAGGCGGACAGACTGTGGAGTACATAAAACTGCTGATGCACACACACACACACACACACACACACACACACACACACACACACACACACACACACACACACACACACACACACACACACACTCGTTTCACTATCCTTATGGGGACCCATTATTGACTACATTCATTTCCTAGCCCTTAACCCTAACCTTAACCACGCAAACTACATGCCTAACCCTAACCTTAAACTAACCCTAATTCTAACCTTAACCCTAAAACCAAGTCCTAACCCTAAAATAGACCCTTTTCCTTGTGAGGACCTCTAAAATGTCCACACAGGGTAGGTGGTTTCTGGTTTTTACATTTGGTCCACATTAGGATAGTTAAACATGTACACACACACACACACACACACACACACACACACACACACGCTAGGAGTGTAATTTGACCGCCCCCTTGTGTCCATATCGGTGTGGCATAACTTCACTGGTTTGAATCTTCATCCATCGGCTCTTATAAATACGCTTATATGAAGAATTTCATATAACTGTACTGCGCACCTTTCTATATTTTTCTTTGTATGCACATTTTATTTGAAAATACAATTACATGTTTCCAAAAACTGCAAATATTGATAGAAATTTAAAATCTATAAAATGCCATCAGAATTTATTATTCACTGACATGTAACTTCCAGACAATTAGGGAACGGGATAATCTTGGCTGAGACTAAAGCTAGGAGGGGGTGCAACTAAGCTGCAACCATCCTCTGTATGTAGGTTTTATTCAGTAAGCTAGTATATGCTTGCATGTTTTGATGGGTGCGAAGTTACAGCAGCTTTCCAATAAATTACATTTAAAAACTGATTTTGCCCCAAGTTACTGACTCTTGCTTCACCCTTAGCACTCTTATACTTATATCACCTACCAGTGGTTGCGGGTAGTCAATTTGTGTAAAATAATTGTGTACTACTTTCATGGATGTATATTGGTAGAATGCACCTTTAATATTTAACTGAGGAGTTAATACTACTTTTAAAGTGCACTTTAAAAGTGTTTTATTTGTTATATGTTACATTTTTCGTAATTAGGCATTCCAATATAACGTCACATGTGTTATTCTATTGTTTATATGAAAACATAATATAAAGCCTATGGCAATTTATTGTATCCATTTGCAAAATATGGACAACTTTTGTTCTGTGCCTATATAGACAGGTTAAGTACAAAGGAAAATTAGCACGTGTTTGTCAGTTTTGCACAAGTATACCACACGCTCGAGTCCATCTCGGGAAAAAAAATAGTTTGCCCCGTACATACACAACATCCAAATGGCAGCATACTCAAACTAGACGCTAAAACTCCATCACCTTTGTTTGTTTGTTGCAGTTGTTTGCATTTATACAACACAAAAAGCAGTCCTGGTATATAAGGCACAGAATAACTAATAAATAAGTAAATAAAAGAGGGGAGTTTAAATTATTATTTCTTAAAATCACTATACATAAAGAGGTGGCAAAGTGGCAATTTATTCACAAGGTGCTTATTTTATTTTTGCATACAAAGGCACAATGGTTTGATCCCTCGGTAAAGACGGCAATAAAGGGACACTTGTATAACAGGTGTCTGAAATTCAGATTTGACCAGAAATGTAAAGCACTTTGAGTGGCTGTTGCAAGCTAGAAAAGTGCTATCTAAAATGCAACTTGATTGATTGATTGGCTTATAAAGGGAATTGTTATTTATTCACATATCAGACAGCACTGCTCAGTACATCAGCTCTCTGTATTTTCCTCACTGCTTTTTTACATGTCATTTTCTTACTTCTCCCTTCTACTGCTTGCAATATTGTTAGCAGTGCAGTGGATAGAGGCAACAAGACAATTGAGAGCAATTATTTGTTCAGACTCAAGTTCATCGCTAGCCAGTTTACAATACAATCATTCAGAAAGCAGACCAGACATTTTAATCGAGGTACAACAGACATATCGAATTCAAATGATGGGTCTTACAGTATCATTTTTATGGGTACCGGCACACATTGGCACTGAAGGAAATGAAATAGCAGATAAGGTTGCAAAGAAGGCTACAAAACATAATCACATTGATTTGGTTATTACTTTAAGCAAAACCGAAATAAAGAGCATTATTAAGCAAAGATTGAAGGAAAGGTGGCAAAAGCAATGGGAGGAAGAGAGGAAAGGACGATGATTTTACCGAGTTCAAATGAAAGTGGGAGAAATGAGGTGTGCAGGAAGGAACAGGAGAGATGAGACAAAATAGGCAAACACCGTACAAGTAGATGTGACTACTGTGGCCAACAAGAAACATTAGAGCATGTTATGATATATTGTCAGAAATATGAGGCAGAAATAAGGTGTCTGACTCAAAATCTCAGAAATTTTTGATTTAGTATATTTCTACAGTTCAGCTGAGTGTTATAAAATCATGTTTCAGTTTCTTAAAGTAACAAATTTAATTAAGAAGATTTGAGTTTTTTTCTTTTTGTTTTTAGTTTTTTAGTTTTTTTTTTTTGTTTTGTTTTTTGTTGTTGGAGGGAATAGCGTAAATAATAGAAATTCCGAGCCACACTCCATGACCAGATGGTGGCAGTAATGCACCATTTCGTTGTTTGCCAACCGCCAATAAAAACAAGGAAGAAGAAGAAGAAGAAGAAGAAGAAGAAGAAGAAGAAGAAGAAGAAGAAGAAGAAGAATAAGAAGAAGAAGAAGAAGAACGACAACGAAGAAGAAGAAGCAGAAGCCGACGAAAAACGGAAGTGACGGAGTCAAGCCGCCAGCGGAAATCGGCACGGCGCGCCAAATTTGCAACCAAGTTTAGCGAGACGGGTCCTGACTGAGCAACTCTGACTTTGAAAACACGGAAACAGCACTTGTTTTGGGTAAGTCGTCTCGTGGAAGCCACAGGTTCGGCTCAGGGCTGCCTGTCAGTCTGATATTGTCATCGTTTACACGTTAATTTTGTTCACATCATCCCAGTTCCTGGTGCTACCAACCCCTGACTCTAAACGCGGAGACGTTGAGATGTCCGTTGTGATGGTAAAATTAGCATGTGGCAAACATAACGTGGTTTATCAACCGAAAGACTCACTGTCTTTTATGTTTTCCAGTAATCCGCGTTTATTTGAGAGGCTGGAATAGACTTGTCTCTGCAGCATGGCCGTGCCTTTTGTGCAGGACTGGGACGTGGTTCAGACACTGGGAGAAGGAGCTTACGGGGAGTATGTTTATTTTATCGTTTCTTGCATCCATCTTGTAAATATTCAGTCATTCACATGATGGTTCCACATTTGATGTATTTTCTCATGTCATGACACCATTTTCACACGTACATTAGTATTATCTCGGAACACCAATCCTCTCCGGAATTTTACCTTCTGAGGTGAAACACTTACTTGACTGATAAAACACGAACCAAATCCACACAATGTTGTTACTTTTTTGTTTTGTTTTTTAATTTGGGGAAAAGTGTGGCAAAATACCTCATCAACCTCTTGAATGCCATCGCTCGTCGATACCTTCGTTTGTCCTCCGATTTTCCCTTTTTTACGCTGCTCTATTCTGTTGTCGCGTATCTTTCCACACACGCCCTCCTCCCCAGAGTGAGGTTGTTGGTGAACAGAAAGACTGAGGAAGTAGTGGCAGTGAAGGTGATCGATACATCTCAGGCAAAGGAGTGTGCTGAAAATGTCCAAAAGGAGGTGTGCATCAACAAAGTGAGTCAAATTTTGGTCTGGCATATTTTCTTTAGGTGTTCAGAGATCTTCTAGGTTGAGCCCTTCTTACCTACATCAAACAGGAAATCACTTCAGAAAATGGATGCAAATCATGTGTTTCGGTTATTGAGATATATGAAGCAGGAATTGGTATTTATTTTTTTTTAATCAGTTTTCAAATGGTTCTCCAGATATGTACATTTAAATCACCACTGTGTGCAGAGTTACCCAGTTTACTAATTGATTGATTAAAGTGGCACACGTTTCTTATAAACACAAATATGTTATAAACACAGAAGACATTTTATTTAACTGTCAAGGATTTTGGTTTTATGAATATTTGTGTGCCCCTCTGAGAACCGCCACCTTAACGTGGTGAAGCGGTTTTTGTGTCCTGGTGATCCTGGGAGCTGTGCTGTCGGGGGCAATAGCCCCTGGTAGGGTCTCCCAAGGCAAATTGGTCCCAGGGGAGGGGCCAGACTTAGCGATTCCCAAAAACCCCAATGAAATTATACCAGCAGAGTTGCAGCATCTTGCCCGGAAAAGGGAAACCAGGGCCCCCGCCTGGAGCCAGACCTGAGAGGGGAGCTCACCGGCGAGTGTCTGGTGGCCAGGCCTTGGCCTATGGGGCCCGGTCAGGCCCGGCCCGAAAAAACAACATGGAGCCCACCACCCTGTGGACCCACCACTTGCAGGGATGAGCACTGAGGTGCCTGCCGGGCGGCAGGCAAAGGCAGGGACCGGAGCATGCCAACTTCCGGCATCGCAGATTGGTCCTCTGCAATAGAGGTCCCTGGTGCCTGTCGAGGCGGCAACCTAAGAACCCGCTGGTGGACACCAGTGGTTAGGGAAGCTGTCAGGCTGAAGAAGGAGGCCTTTCAGACTTGGTTGGCCCAGGGGTCTGCTGAAGCAGCAGATGGGTACCGGCAGGCCAGAGGGACTGCCGCTTCAGCGGTCGCGGAAGCAAAAACTCGGGTGTGGGAGGAGTTCAGCGTGGCCATAGAGGAGGACTTTCAGTTGGCCTCAGGGAAGTTCTGGCAAACTATCCGACGACTCAGGAAGGAGAAGCAAGGCTTGACTCAGGCTGTGTTCAGCCGGGGAGGGGAACAGTTGACCTGGACTGGGGATGCTATCGAGCGGTGGAAAGAACACTTTGAGGAGCTCCTTAACCCAGTTAACACGTCCTCAGTGGAGGAGGTAGAGTCTGAAGACTCAGGGGAAGCCCCACCCATAACCCTGGAAGAGTTCTCTGAGGTAGTTAAAAAGCTCCTTGGTTGCAAGGCACCGGGTGTGGATGAGATTCGCCCCGAGATGCTGAAGGCTGTGGACATCGTTGGGCTGTCTTGGTTGACACGCCTCTTCAGTGTCACGTGGAGGTCGGGGGCAGTACCTGTGGAGTGGCAGACTGGGGTGGTGGTTCCCATGTTTAAAAAAGGGGACCGGAGGGTGTGCTCCAATTATCAGAGCATCACATCGCTCAGCCTTCTTGGGAAAGTCTACTCTAGAATGCTGGAAAGGAGGCTCCGACCGATTGTCAAACCTCAGATCCAGGAGGAACAATGCAGATTCTGTCCTGGCCGTGGAACAACGGACCAACTCTTTACCCTTGTGGAAGTGCTGAGGGGGGCATGGGAGTTTGACCAGCCAGTCTACATGTGTCTTGTGGACTTGGAGAAGGCTTACGACTATGTACCCCGGGGCGTTCTGGGGGGGAGTAAGAGCTGTGTCCGCATTTTTGGCATAAAGTCTAACACATTTTTGGTGGGTGTCAGACTCCGCCAAGATTGTCCCTTGTCTCCGATTCTGTTTGTTGTATTCATGGACAGGATCTCAAGGCGCAGCCAAGGTGTGGAGTGTGTCCGTTTTGGGAACCTCAGAATTGCATCTCTGCTCTTCGCAGATGACGTGGTTTTGTTGGCTTCATCAGAATGTGACCTCCAGTGCGCACTGGGGTGGTTTGCAGCTGAGTGTGAAATGGCTGGGATGAGAGTCAGCACCTCCAAGTCTGAGACCATGTTTCTCTACCGGAAAATAATGGATTGCTCCCTCCGGGTTGGGGATGAGTTGTTGCTTCAAGTGAAGGAGTTCAAGTATTTCGGGGTCTTGTTCACAAGTGAGGGTAGAATGGAGCGGGAGATTGACAGGCGGCTTGGTGCAGCATCAGCGATAATGCGAACATTGTAACCGGACTGTTGTGGTGAAGAAGGAGCTGAGCCGGAAGGCAAAGCTCTCAATTTGCCAGTCAATCTTCGTTCTAACCCTCATCTATGGTCATGAGCTTTGGGTCGTGACCGAAAGGGTGAGATCATTGATACAAGCGGCTGAAATGAGTTTTCTCCGTAGGGTGTCTGGGCTCAGCCTTAAAGCTAGGGTGAGGAGCTCGGACATCCGGAGGGAGCTTGGAGTAGAGCCGCTGCTCCTTCGCGTCGAAAGGAGCCAATTGAGGTGTTTTGGGCATCTGATTAGGATGCCTCCTGGGTGCCTTCGTTTGGAGGTTTACCGGGCACGGCCAACTGGGAGGAGATCCCGGGGTAGACCCAAAACTTGCTGGAGGGACTACATGTCCAGTCTGGCCTGGGAACGCCTTGGGGTCCCCCAGGAGCTGGAGGGCGTTGTTGGGGAGAGGGACATCTGGAGTGCCCTACTTAGCTTGCTGCCACCATGACCCTACCCCGGAGAAGCGGCTGAAGATGAATGAATTAATGAAAAATGAATGAATATTTGTGTGCTTATTATGAAACATGTCTTGTTCAATAGCGTCTCACCCACCCCAACATCGTCCGTTTTTTTGGCCATCGAAAAGAGGGACCAACTGTCTATCTCTTCTTGGAGTATTGTTCTGGAGGAGAGCTGTTTGACAGGATAGGTAAGACAGAGGGAAAGCAATAGGACTTGCTTTCTGGCAATGCCATTACTGGTTGTTGTTGATTTGGCTAGTTAATCGTTAACTCACAATTAAATTCTCTTGTCATTGTTTCTCGCTGTCTCTCTTTATTTCAGAACCAGATGTGGGGATGGCAGAGAAAGATGCTCAAAATTTTTTCAAGCAGCTAATAGCTGCCATGGTGAGTGTAGCATAGGAGTCTGTCTTTTTCTGATCTCATACCTGTTTTTTTTTCCCAGTTTCCTTAATTCACTTTCTCCTCATTACAGGAGTACCTTCATGAGATGGGTATCACCCACAGGGATATAAAGCCTGAGAACATTTTATTGGATGACAAGGGTGAGAAAAGACAGTGTTTGAAGCTGTTGGTAAAATGTATCCTGTGTTCTGATTTATTAATGAACATGGCTGATTCCCTTTATGTCATCTGACACGGGTGTATTAATGTTTTATTAATGTCCTGTGTTGTTGACCTCAGATAACCTGAAGCTGTCGGATTTTGGTTTAGCCACCTTGTTTCGTCACAGAGGCAAAGAGCGTCTTCTGTACAGGCTCTGTGGGACACTTCCATACGTTGCACCAGAACTTCTCACCCAGAAAGAGTTCAAAGCCCAACCTGTGGATGTTTGGGCCTGTGGAATAGTACTCACTGCAATGCTTGCTGGGGGTAACATAAAAAAAATTCGGTCTCTCTATGTGTCACTTCAGTGCACTTGCATGCAGCGATGGTGAATTTAAAATGTGCAAGAGTTTTGGGTGTCTTTTACAATGGCAAAATATTTATTCAGCCTACTGCTTTGACGTCTTTTTCCATCCACCAATCAGCCAAAACATTAAAACCACTGACAGGAAAATGTATAACATTGATTGTCTCGTTACAATGTCACCTGTCAAAGCATGGGATATATTAGGCAGAAAGTGAACAGTCAGTTCTTGAAGTTGATGTGTTTGAAGCAGGAAAACTGGACAAGCGTAAGGATCTGAGCGACTTTGACAAGGGCCAAATGTGATGGCTAGACGACTGGGTCAGAGCATCTCCAAAATGGCAGGTCTTGTGGGGTCCTGGCATTCATGTGGATGTCAGTTTGCCATGTGCTAGCTACCTATACATTGTTAAAGACCAAGTGTACCCTTCATGGCAACAGTATTCCCTGATGGTAGTGGCCTCTTTCAGCAGGATAATGTACCCTGCCACACTGCAAAAATTGTTCAAGAATGGTTTGAGGAACATGACGAAGAGTTCAAGTTGTTGCTTTGGCTTCCAGTTCCCCAGATCTCAATCTGATCGAGCATCTGTGCAATTTGCTGGAAAAACAAATCCGATTCATGGAGGCCCCACACAACTTACAGGATGTAAAGGATGTGCTGCTAATGTCTTGGTGCCAGATACCAGAGGACACCTTTAAAGGTCTTGAGGAGTCCATGCCTTGACGGGTCAGAGCTGTTTTGGCAGCACAAGGGGGACCTACACTATTAGGCAGGTGGTTTTAATGTTTTGGCTGATCGGTGTGTAGGGATTTTGACATTTTTATTCATTCATTCATTATCCAAACCACTTATCCTTACTCGGGGTCGCAGGAATGCTGGAGCTTATCCCAGCAGTCATTGGGTGGCAGCCGGGGAAACACCCTGGACAAGCCGCCAGTCCATCACAGGGCCATTTTTCATTTTCATTTTTTCATTTCATGAAAAAATTTTCATGATTTTGAAATTTTCAAACTTTTTTAAAATGGCAAGACCTTCAAAAAGTATTTGTCAGAATACTATCTGCGAAGTGAACCTATTAAATATACTTTGAATTTGATTCAATGGTATGTGGAGAGATTTCCCAAACTGAAGAAGGGAAAAAAAAGGAATAATAGAAGCATGTACATCGGGTAATGTTTCAATATGTATTGAAATTAGCCAGGATACAAAAGCCTTTTTGCATTTTTCTGGAAACGCCGCTAAAGAAGGATTCAAGGGAAAGTCTGGTAACCCACTTGGGGAGCTAAGATAAGACTTCCTGAGATGTATTTGTCCACTCCGAGGCTCTGTGGAAAGACTATGTGAGATGATACTTCGCTGTCAGGTTGTTTTAAACTGTCAGATCTCTTCACCAAGTCATGACTGCAGTGTTACTCTACAAGGTTAAGGATGACTAACCAGTGGCAGTTGTCTCCATTTTCCAAAGCTACATAGGCACTTTTGTATTTGTGATTTTTCAAATATTATCAGTATTACAATTTGATGTTTTTTTTCAAAACTCCATCCAATCTACAATAAAATGTGAAAACAGCAATAATCTAAAACAAAATACAGTCTACTACTACTGTCAGCTACTCCTGTTAGAGGTCGCCACAGCAGATCATCCGTTTCCATCTCTTCCTGTCCTCTGCATCTTCCTCTGTCCCACCAGCCACCTGCATGTCCTCTCTCACCATATCCATAAACCTCCTCTTTGGCCTTCCTCTTTTCCTCTTCCCTGGCAGCTCCATATTCAGCATCCTTCTCCCAATATATACGGCATCTCTCCACACATGTCCAAACCATCTCAATCTTGCCTCTTTTGCTTTGTCTCCAAACCGTCCAAACTGAGCTGCCCCTCTAATATACTATGCTTTTGCCAAAGCAAAATTCAGGACTTTTAAATTAAGTCCAAGGTGTTAGAAAAGTTAAAAACATGAGTCACTTTCTTGAGATGAACAAATTCAAAATAAATCAGATTCAGAGATGCAGAAATGACTACATCAAACCTCTTACCATCAACTTTGGTGGACTTCAGCATTGCAATCCAGGGAAAATGCGACATTTATTTAAATCACGGCTTAACATCACAATTTTTTTCTAAAGCCACCTCCCAGTCCTGATGTTATTATAATGTAATTATTAAATTATTTTTATTTGTGCATTGGCATATTGTTTGTATCTTGTGCCTGTGTGAAAATCCAGTATGCTAATGGCAGGTGTTCCTTCCAGTTTATTAGGATGTGAACAGAATTTTAATGTCTCGGGTTGTCTCTGGGAAAAAAAAAACCTTAAAAATATCTGAGTACAGTGGAAACCATGAATTTCTTTTAATCACCAAGTTTCCTATTTTGTATTTTAGTCAAAGGTAGAGTTTGATTAAGAATAAACTTGTTGAATTCCATTTGCGAATTCCAAGTTGCCAAGTCTAAAAACAATATACTGCAAAAATCAAGCAAACCAAAACCTTTAGCAAACTGTTCATCTTAATTACATGCCAACCCTACTTTGAACCATTGAAGGGAATTAGCTTGTGTAATTATTTGGAAGTCAGTTTGTATTGTTAGTTCACGGTTAAGTCATGGTGTGATATTTCTGATTTTGGAGCTGCGCTTAAAGGAGAAGGCAGTGTCGGACTTTTGCGGCAGATGTGTTCCGTCATGGCTGTGGGGTCACTCTTATTTATTTATTTGTTTATTTTAGAGTTACCATGGGACCAGCCGACCGAAAGCTGTCAAGAATATACGCATTGGCTCCAGAAGAAAACCTATTTACCACCTTGGAAGAAGATACATCCAACACCTCTAAGTGGGTCCCAAAAGATGCGTTGTTATTTCTACTCTGTTCTCCTTTGGGGAAAAAGGAGTACACCAAATTACTTTTGTGTTTGGTGTAGTCCCAAAGCTTGCATGCATAAACTTGCTTTCAACCCACCACTTTTCTTGCTAGGTTTGCTGTCCAAGTTACTGTTTGCCAGCCCAAAGGGACGAATCACGATCTCGGACATTAAAAAAGACTGTTGGTTTACGCGGAATTACAGAGCAGGTATGATCTGTAATATTTCCCTCTAAAATATGCAACTGAATTGATTCTGCGCTATAGTGCACTCATTTCTGTTGTATTTTGTCAGGTGAAACGTTGCCGGTGGATTCTGTTTGCTCATCAAAAAAACTTTGCCAAACAGATTCAGTACATAATTCCGCAGCTAAAAGGTACAGCTTTTTTTTTTAAGATGTACTTTTTAAAAAAAAATTTTTTTTTAAGATGTACTTATTGTTGTCTCTTGACTGTGTATGCCCTTTCCTTTTATGGCTGCAACCAGTGTTATATGTAATTGTTTGTCCTTTTCTTGTAGTGATGAAAGAGTTCAGTTCTCTAGCTCACAGCCTGACCCTCCGGCAGACTGTATGTGGGAAGCCATGTTGTTCATTGGGGAAGCAGGGGGGCAGGTTAGCTTTTCCCAGCCTGCCAAGCCTGAGCATATGCTGCTGGGTAGTCAGCTCATAGGCACACCGGGAGCCAGTCAGGTAGGCGTACCCTCACCTTACACACTTTTCTTTACATGTGGTGATGTTTCCATCTGATAAGTGCATCAATATAATTGCAATTGTTACGTCTCGAGAAAGTCCAGGGGATGAGGGGAGTAACAATAGAAATTAACCCAGGCAAAAAGAAGCAAGAAAAACCGATGTATAAGGAAAAATTGGGAATTTGTTAATGATACAACTCAAATGTCAGTTAATCTAAACAAAGGCCACAAACCCTAAACAAAAAGAAACTGAAGTCTAGCCTGGCAAAAAAAAACAAAAACAAAACAAGGTAAAGGGCTAGACTAGAAATATTAGAATAAGGAACAAACTAGGGCTGCATGATATTAGGGAAACATGCGATATGCGATAATGTTGTTGAATATCGCGATGACGATATGACTCGCGATAAATAAACAAATATTGAAGTATACAGTTTTAATGTCTTTCTGCTTTAGGTTTGCAGCTAACATAGACCCCAGACAATGAACAGCCTATGCACACCGAATAAAAAAATGAAATGCATTATTTCCATTCCAGCAACATGGTTTTATTGAAGAAAAAAAATGCAACTGGCCACAGCCGCTCTATTGGCAATGAACAAATACCACCAACTTGGTTGCATGGCAATACAGTTTCTTTATCACTTTAACAGAACATCTAGGCCTATTTAAAGCAGCTACTAGCAGTTTGTATTATAAATGATTATGTAACAGTCTCGATTTAAAACTGATGTCTTACCAGTTTTGCAGAGTAAGTAATGTTAGAATTTTATTTTTTACATTATATTTTGTTGTTACTGAGGCGGAATCGGCCAAGTGACACTACCGCCTTTTTTCCAGAAGGGGGTACCAAAGTGAACACAAACTCCTAGTAGTATGCAGAGTGTGAATTCATGGCACGCGCTTAAACCACTCATCGCAGTTCAAGCAGTCTTTTGCGATACGTATATCGCGCATGTTGATATCGCGATGAAGGTAAATTTTCGCTATATTGTGCAGTCCTAGAACAAACATCAGATCAATCGACTATGTTAGTCAATACCCTCCCTCTACAGGGGAGTCGGACGACCGATCCCGGTACTCAACAACTCGAGTAATTTAACACGCAGTCTAGACACTGCCAAATGGCCCACTGGCACCATCTTCATACTCCTCCAGGTCTTTATACACAGGCATTAATGACCCGAGTCACGAGTGTGGATGACCAGTCACGGTAGCCAGCTAGGAAGCGAGGTGGCACCTGGAGAGACACACACAATGGAACAGAAACAAAAACACACACACGGCGCTACGGCCGTAACACGCTATGGCTATAACAGCAATGTAAACTATGCCACCCGTGCCCCTACCCTGCCTGTGTGTGTGTGTATGCCTTTGTTTTTTTTTCCTCAAGCCGCAGGGGGTCCTAGTCACTTAATTATGAATTAACACTTTGCATGAGGTTTATTACTTTTCAGAAACACAGCAAAACTGAATATCTTCATTAGAACATCAGTCACATAAAAAGGAAGGAAAAGTATTTAAAAGAAATTGTCTTGCTATATTTTTATGTACCTCTTAATATAACCTGGGTTTATATTCCGAGATGCATTCACTCCCTGCAGTTGAGGATCTTTTCTGTTATCTATGTGCAGACCCCCTGGCAGAGGTTAGTGCGGAGAATGACGCGCTTCTTCACCACCGTGGACTTTGATTCGTCCTTTGCTGCCTTGAGAGATGCCTGCATCAGCGAGGGTTTCACCATCAAGCACACTTGCACCAACGAGGTACGCATATATGCATTCAAACACACATACAAATGCAAATATGCATAAGCAAATACATCACATGCAAGCGCACTTAACACTAGAACAACCAAGCCGGTCATTTTGACCGTTTTGGATTTTCAAAGTTTAATAACTTTGTGGGGAAAAAAGATACAGACCTGCTGCTCCCTGAATGCTCCGAAAATTGCATATATTATGCATTAAAATGAGTTTTACATCAATTGCACAAAAATATGTATGATAAGATCTACCTAAAACGACCATGAGCCGTCAAAAAGACTGCTCATAATTTGCACATGATCGTGCGTGTCATGTCACTATTTATGATGTGTGTTGGTCGCATCATTCCCTTCGCAAAGTTCATTGCTCTGTCCTAGAAAACAACTAGCGTTCTGCAGTGCAGAGAAATGGTCTAAATTTCATTTTTGATTATTGCCAACATGTCTGGTTACAGACACCGTTTAAGATGCACCATGACTACCACCGAGGCGTTGCAGTATTTACAGGCGTTGGACCGCGGCAATTTTAAATTGCTTGAAAAATAGTATTAAAGTTGTTAAAATGTTCATTTTGGTGTCAGTCGTTTCCTAACAGACATACTAACATATACAATGCATTAATATCTCATTTGGGTATTTATCTTGACAGAATATAGAGTTTAAAAACCGGCGGTCATTTTGATGGCCCATGATTGTTTTCGGTAGGAGTGAAATCCCGGTCGTTCTAGTGTTAAATACACACCCAAGTGTACGCATGGCTACTGTAGTCATTTGTACACATGCCTGTAATATCCAACTTCCTTTCCAACAGGTAACGCTGAGCACATTGGACAAACGCAACAATAAGCTCATCTTCAAAGTCCATTTGCTAGCGATGAACCAGAGAGTATTACTGGACTTCAGGCTGTCTAAGGTAGGTCAGAGAGGTTTAAAAGTAAAAATATGTAAGGCCCAACCTTTACCACCCAATGATGGTGTGTAGGTGGACCCCCAGCTTTTTTTTGCAAGAGCCTCTGTTGATATCTGCATGTTTTTTTTAATTATTTTTTGCCACTGAGGCGGTCACTAAGGTGTGCGTGTGTGTGCATGTGTTTCCAGGGTGATGGCCTGGAGTTCAAACGTCTCTTTCTGAAGATTAAACAAAAGCTGGGCGACATCATCAGCACTCAGAAGATCACACTCCCCATCACATAATTAGTCTCCCGATTGTTTATTTGCGTGTGTGTGTGTGTGTGTGTGTGTGTGTGTGTGTGTGTGTGTGTGTGTCTGTCTCTACCCACATCCAGAGAATAACAACCATGTGCCTGTGTCAGTATCTATTCTCTGGACATTGTTGAGGTAACTGTAAATATTTTGGTGTTATACTTTTATCTGAATACTTTTAATACGTTTTTCTGCTTTTAAGTTTATGTTCACTTTTAAATGTGTGTGGTTTCATGCGCACATGTGTTTTATCTTCTTGTTGAGAAGACTGTTACTGTTGTGTTTGCGGTGATGCTCTTAGTTGTTTAAATAAAATGATTTGAGAAAAGTCCACAATTTTTAAAAGCTATATTTATAAACTAAATTCTTGTTAATTGCCTTTCACATTGTGTTGATAAAGATGTCAGTACAGTAAGTACAGCTTCCTACAATTTAAAACTTAAAAATGTCTGTAAAGTTGAACAAATAACACACAATTTTAATGTAGAAATCTTGACTCATTTTATTAGAATAATGGTAAGAAATCAATTGTGTTTGTTTGACAAAAAAAATTAGCATGCAACTATTTAAGATGGAATTGATGATATAATGTGAATGCATTGTGAGCACAGTAAAATTTGTTTAGTTAAGAACTGACCGAATGCTTATATGATAATGAAGATTAAAAAAAACTTTGTTAATCATTCACAGAACATCCTTTGAAGAGCAGGATCGAGTTATGAAAAGTAACTTCTGTCCTTATTAAACAACTTATGACCCTGTTGCTTTGACAGTGATGGTGACATTGACAGGCTCATTGTCATCTGGAGGAGGGGCTTGGCCGTGGCTGGCGGTGGGTGTAGCACTCAGGGGTGATGCTGCTCTGGGCAGTGCCAAGGCTGGACCTGGTAAAGGCCAAGATCATCTTGTTTCAATATTTATCAATCTCTTAAACGAGGTACATAAATTGGTTTTTGTGCCGATGGCATGAAACAAGGGAGCAAATTTGACAAGCAGTTGAGTTGTGTAATTTGACAACTGGCTTCCATCATCAGTTTTTCAAAAGCTGCTTTCTGTCAAATGATTTAGAAGTAGCATAAAAATGCAGTGTGAACAGTCCGTACACCCAGCTAGGGGACATGAATAGAATGTTGAAATACCTGGGCTAGATGAAGTGCCAATCTCTTCTATCCCTCCGTCTGCACCCCCTACCACTTCATCTTCTGGAAAATTAATGTTCTCTCTCGACTGGCTGTGCTGCCTGGACAGACAAAGGTAACCACTATTTCTAGTGATGTACACACGGGAATGTGGTAACGTAAACAGTAGGTTTACATTTCATTATTACATACAGACAGGCATACAGATACTCACAGGCCAAACAGGAGGTCGTGTAATCCTGTGGGGAACAAAACGGGATAATTGACTTTACCATTTAGGTTTAGGTATAAACACACGGGCCATAAGTAATGGGACAGTGATTTAGTAGTAATTATAAGTACGCAGTTTATACAAGACTCACTAGGATTATTGTTGCGGTTGCGTATTATATACATAAGCAGAAGCACTGTAGCAATGGCTGCAAAGATCATCCCCCCAATGGCTGCTCCGATCACAGCGGGGTATGAATTGAAGGTTGGTTCCGCTGCAACACATCACAATTACCATAGCAAAACAGTGTACCTGAATCATTAAGGAATTAGTTGTTAATACTCAGGAAGAAAGCCATTGTTGTAATAGGATTAGGGTGACCAGATTTTCAAAATCCCAAACCGGGACCTTAAAAGTGCACCACACGTTTGTGCACATGCATATATGCACACGCTCACAAGCTTGTCTGTCTCGTCGGACATGATACGTTGAAGGATTTTTATCCCCTCCCACCAAAAAAAAAAAGACAGGCTAGAGTAGCCGGGACTCGGGACACCCAGCTTGAAACCGGGACAATCCCGGACAAACCGGGACATCTGGTCACCCTAAATAGGATCTTTCATCTACCATAGTGGTTCTCAGACTTTTCAGTGATGTGGAAAACAGCAAAACAGAACTCTTGATTTAATGGTAATGTAAACCTAAGTACAACCATAAAACCATTGGGGGTCCAGCAAGTTTCTGAACATGCACCAGAGCCTAAAAAAAGAAACATGTTCAAATCAGTTTTGTGGCAATGCAACAGTGCAGTTCATGTCAATTCTGTTCAAACTTTGATAACTTTTATGTCAAGGTGTGAATTTGCACCCAAACTACTTAAGTGAGCAACAGTCCATTGGGTGAGAACCACTAACCTGCCCTGCCCTGAACTTTGACCCTGACTGCACCCTAAACAGTCACCAGGCAACGATTGCAGCCATAAACCCACTCATTTCTGCATTGTAAAGCACAAGAATTAGCTGGGACAGTAGATATCACACAGACTGGGTGGAGGAAAGGTAGGGAGCAGGGATACACGTGGAAGTAGACAGAAGAAGTGAAGCAGTGGATGGAATAGAGTCAGTGAAGGTGTCTCGCATGGGGTTGTGAAGCAGTGAGGTGAATAGTGTTGCTTTTGCATGCTTGGCTTTTGTGTTTGTACATGTGTCTTTCACCTGAGTAGACAACAAAAACAGAAAAACAAAAGGTTAGGCTCACATCGGTTTCATTTATCATCAGAGCAGTAAGCACCGAATCATGGCAAGGCATCAACATTATATTCACATCAATCCCTATCTTAACTGTCATGTTCATCTCACAGAGGTCCATGTCTCTTCCTAGGCCTCAACCATTTTTATTTGTGAAGCACCGTATGAATCTGGCTTCTAACTCACCCGCTATCTCATTCATTCAAAAACTGATGTTTCAAGTTTAGCTGTAGCGTCTGTGTAGATTCAAGGGTAGATGGTGTAGCGACCTCTGAAGCCCCTGCTGTTGCAAGATGTTTTTTTTTATTAACATTGTAATACTTTTGGTGAGAAATTTGGCAAATATATTTTTTCTGCACCCCCAACACAATTCTTTCCTAGCGCCCCTCCCCCTGTAATGTCCATGCTTTGAAACGTGTTTTAGTGTTAGTTTTAATGTTTATTCTGGTCACAAGGGGGCGCTATAGGCTAAAGTGTCGTATATGTGAGACGTTCTTGGTTCACGTTAAGCCCGGAAGTAGCGGCGTGAGCGAGGAGCGTTAGTAGCCATGGACAGCAGATACACAAGCGGATGTGCCGTTATCGTAATGCAAAAGTTTCACTAAAGATTCCAAAACGCAGCTTCATGACATTTGAGTTTTTATTTTAAAACTTCATACCCCCCATTCTATATCAGTTGGTGTTGTCCCTATGGATATATGTATTTTTCTCCCCATTGTACCGTCCAATTAACCCACTCTCCCGAGCCATCCCGGTCGCTGCTCCACCTCCTCTGCCGACCCGGGGAGAGCTGCAGACTACCACATGCCTCCTCCGATACGTGAGGAGTTGCCAGCCGCTTTTCACCTGACAGTGAGGAGTTTTGCCAGGGGGACATAGGATCACGCTATTCCCCCCAGTCCCCCGCTCCCGAACAGGTTCCCCTGACCAACCAGAGGAGGCGCAAGTGCAGCAACCAGGACCCAAAACCACATCCGGTTTCCCACCCGCAGACACCGCCAGTTGTGTCTGTAGCGATGCCCGACCGAGCCGGAGCTAACACGAGGATTCGAACTGATGATCCCCGGGAATTCGAACGTGTGATCCACGTATTGGTAGGCAACGGAATACACCGCTACGCTACCCGGACGCCTCTGTCCATGGGGTTTTATTGCCGTAGGATTTCACAAAAACACCATCGACAGAGATGCACGTAAAACATGTTCCATCACCGTCAATGTGTTCAAACAAATCAATCTCTGGACAAAAGTTCTGGTGTATCTGATATCGCCGTGTCGGTGTTGTTCCTACAACATCATAATGTTGCTCCAGGACCATCTTTGCAACTGACTAATCATGTGCTGTCGTGCCTTGGCGACTCGGGGGGGGGGGGTCGTTTGTGGGATTAGGTTGTGGGTTAGCTATCAGTGAAGGTTAGGGTTAGGTTGAGGGTTATGTTATCTGTGTGACTGGTCCGTTGAAATGATGATCCTGGAGCAACATTAATAATGATGTTATGACAACACCAGCATGGCGATATCAAAACATGCAAAACATTTTACAGTGTTTCAAATGCGTGTTGGGTTAGCTGAAAACGTGACTCAGACAAGCTAACTTTTGCTCTGTTGAATCAGAGTAAAGACATCTCCTTTAATGTCTAATGTCCAGTCTGGACACTTAACATTGACAAGTAATATTACATGGCTATGTCAATAATATGTAATATTCGCTGCTAAACTGAAAATGTGCCATCAGTACTAGACCTACTTCCAATTACAAGCTTGAGACAATGATCCCATGTTGTTCGGCCACAACAAAGTCATATAACTGTCCTTGTTACCTTTACTTTTTATCAGGTCGTATGACCTCGCTCACTGGGGTCTCTCTCCTCTGGCTACTCCTCCACCCCCAACCACATATCCAGCTGTAAACTCCTGACTCCCTCTCACTTACCTGGGGTCTCTGTGGCCGAAGGATGTCCAATGGTGCGATGATTGACAGGTGTGATGCGGAACTGATAGGTGTTGGTGGGGGTGAGACTTCCTACAGTGTGGCTTCGGACTTCTGGATCCTGGATGACGGTCCGGTACCAGACCAGTGAGGTGCTCTTCTCCTTCCTCTCCTCTTGCTCTTCATTATCCTCTGAAACATTACTCCTCCTCCTTGCCGGTTGCTCTGTCACCCATCTGTGCTCCAAGATGAAACTCGTGACCCCTTTGTCTTTTTCTACATCGTTCTCTCTGTCACTGTCGACCTGCCACTCCACCTCCACCTCGCTGCGCTGGCGGCTAGTGTAGAGCACTCTGACCAGGGTTACATTGGGTGGCATGGGGTACCCTGAGGGTCAGACACAGATGGCCAAAGAAAAGCACAGATGCAGAGACAGTTGGTAACATAACCCACTGCGTGTGTCTTAACAACTCCAGTAGGGAAATGACAGACAGATGTTATGGGCAAAAAAAAACCAAACAGTTCTTACTCATGACCAATAACGTAATGGGGATCTCAGCTCCTCCCACCGCATTGGCGGCAGAGCACCAGTACTGGCCACTGTCACGAATCCCATCTACCTCTTGCACAGTCAAGTTGGCCCAGGCAGCAGCCCGCTGTAGCAAGTACTTCTTAGGGATGTCCCACACTTTCTCTCTGTGGTTGTTGAACCAGGTGATTTCACCGGCTGGGAGGTAATTGGCTCTCAGGATGCATGTGAGCTGGACATCACTCCCCTCATAGACCGACACAACGCTGCGCTGTGTCATTAACACAGGAGCCTCTGCCGGTAAACAGCGAGTGAATGAACACAGATGAATGAATTATTCCCAGTTGATGGGCTTTAATGAGAGTTAGAATTTTCTCATTATGTGTTTTGGAGTGCACTTACCCAGTGTGAGCCTGCAGGTCTTGGTCTGGGCCAGAATGGGGTGTTTAGCATGACACGTGTAGGCCTTCCCACTGTGGACAGTGCCATAGCGAAGTACCAGGATGTTAGAGTTCTCTTCCGCCGCTTGGCCCTGGCCACCTGGGCCCTCCCACCACAGAAGGGCCCTAGGAGCCCCTCCGTTCCAGGAGCAGGAAAGCATCAGATACTGGTTGTTTCGAGTGGCATAGGCAAAACATACTGGCTCTGCAGGGGGGGAATCTGATGAAGGGTAAAATGTTGGAGTGAAGTGTGAGTAAGGGAGGTTGTTTTGGATAACAGTTTATCACATGTGTACTTTGAGCAAATAAATGCTCGTATGTATTTTACAATCAAGACATTTAACTCTTTCATGTGTCATTTCTAGCTTTCATTTATTGTTTTGCTTTGTCTTTATTTCTTCACTCACAGGTGCGTGCGCTGCAGTATGTAGCCTGCTCAAGGGCAAGGTGCGACCCCACACATGTGAACAAGGTATTGTTGGAAGTCTGGGCTACGGATTGAAGCAAGGTGGCATTGTTGGTCAGTTTATCTATTTCCTGTCTTGGGCCAGTTATGTCTTGTCCCAGGCCTAGCAGGCCTCGGGTCCAGTGGAGGGAGGCAGAGGGCAGTCCACCCAGCCAGGAGCACAGGAGTCTCAGAGAGGTGTGATTCAGAGCTGGCTCAATGGAGCAGGAGGGTGAACCATCAGGGGGGTCTGTGGGGATAAAATACAACGTAAAAAGGCAGTGATGTGCACATTGGGGAATTGGGAAGTTAGCAGGAGTAGAGAGAACATCTGTGGGATCTGTGGCATTGATGGTACCGGAACACGCTTACCAAAATTATACAACAAAGGCTTTTCACTAGATTCCTCTCTTCCTCCTTGCAGATAAAAACACTTTCTTGTAAGGGAGCAAAGAAATTTGCATGTCAGTAATACTATATCTCAGTGAGTAAAGAATTGTACTGACGATGGCAGCTGTAGTGGTTTGATTCCCATTTACGTCACCCATGCCAAAACCCATGCAGTCTTTGTACTGTAAGGTGTGTTGTTTGATCATTTAAAGAGAGTGAGAAGCCATGTCTGTGTGCCATGTACATTTTGATATCAATGCAGAGTTTATGTGGTGCAAGCAAAAACAAAAAACAAAACAGGAGAGCAGAATGACAAGCATGGGCCCACTAGCCAGTCTATGCTTGCCATGGCTGTGGTATCACAGCTAGGTACCTGTAAGAACCTCCTGAGAGATCCATCACCTTCCCCGACGGTCCAGACAGAAGGCTAGGTCTGCTGCATTCCCACACTTTGCTGTGTGTGCGTGTTTGGTGGCGAGGGCTGGTTTGTAAGTGCATTGACGAACATGTATGTATGCATCTGGAAGTTTGTGGGTTTGGATGTTTTGAATCACTGAAATGTGACAGATGGTGCAGTGTGCCGAGGAAGAATGTTGAAAGAGGAACAGAGAAGGTGGTGAGGCCGGAGATATTGAGTCTTAATAAAAAAAATGGCAGAGGTTTATTGACTGGGTAGGTAAAAAAAAAAAAGTATAGTGTGGTAAAAAGGTTAGTATACAGTGATAATAAAGTTTGAAATTAAAGTGATAAAGGTCCCGCCCTGTGTTCTCCATTCCTGCAATTGCCAAAATGTTTTCGCTAAATTGCTAAAATATACGAAAATGACTTCAGTGAAATCACATTAGCTTTTACACCCTTTCATATTGGCAGCACCAAGAAGGAAGAACAGCAAGTTAGGATTCAGAGACTGAAGATTGTAAAAGATGGGGCCAGCTGACAGCATGGCCCAAGATCAAGGCTTAAAGGTCAGACTCACAGTATACAGTCAGGCTGATGGTTTTTTTTGAGCGGGTGTTGAGGTAGGTGTTCTGCGCCAGGCAGGCATAGTTGCCAGTGTGCATGCGGAGGATCCTGGTGATGGTGAACTGAGGTCCGGTGTAGACCTGGGAGTTGTTGTAGAACCAGACGTACTGACTTGGGGGGTTGGACTGGGCTTGACACAGTAAAGAAACGGTTTCTCTTTCCAGGGCTGAGTACCCCCGCTCTGTCATGCTGTACGGAGTCACATCTATCTGTGGGACATCAGGACCATCTGGGCAGAAAGGACATAAATGGATTCAAACTATAAAAAAATGAACTTATCAAACTGGCACTCATGTAGGCTAATAATGATGCAGAGACTGATGCAGTAAACCTGTCTTTTGCACTGTTGTACTGACCAAAAAGTTGAACAGTACTGGAAAACATTTGGGGTCATTAAGCATAGCAGGGTTATTCAGCTTATACAATGCACATGGACACCATGATGCTACAGCTGATACCTACTACTACTACTACTTTTGGCTGCTGTTGTTAGGGGTCGCCACGGCGGATCATCTGTTTCCATCTCTTCCTCTCCTCTGTATCTTCCTGTCACACCAGCCACCTGCATGTCCTCTCTTGCCACATCCATAAACCTCCGCTTTGGCCGTCCTCTTTCCCTCTTCCGTGGCAGCTCCATTTCTTCTTCTTTTTTTTTTTTGGCGTTTTCCCCCTTTTTCTCCCCAATTGTACTTGGCCAATTACCCTATTTTACGAGCCATCCTGGTCTCTGCTCCAACTCCTCTGCCGTTCTGGGGAGGGCTGCAGACTGCCACATGCTGATACATGTGGAGTCGCCAGGGGGACGTAGCATGTGGGAAGATCACACTATTCCCCCCAGTTCCCCCTCCCCCCTGAACAAGCGCCCCGACTGACCAGGGGAGGCACTAGTGCAGCGACCAGGACACATACCCACATCTGGCTCCCCACACGCAGACATGGCCTATTGTGTCTGTAGGGATGACCGACCAAGCCGGCAATAACACGGGGATTCGAACTGGCGATCCCCATGTTGGCAGGCGATGGAATAGACCGCTACGCTACCCAGACGCCCCGGCAGCTCCATATTCAGCAACCTTCTCCCAATATACCCAGCATCTCTCCTCCGCACATGTCCAAACCATCTTAATCTTGCCTCTCTTGCTTTGTCTCCAAACTGTCCAGCCTGAGCTGTCCCTCTAATATACTCATTCATAATCCTGTTTTTCTTCGTCACTCCCAGCGAAGCTCTTAGCATCTACAACTATCTACAACTGATACCTACACATCTCAAATAGCTTTTTTTTAAGTGTTTGAATTGAGCATTGTCAAGTTAAATTCTGTATCATGTGTGTTCAGTGTTTGTTTTTTGTCTTGTGACAACAGAATGAGCCTTACCTACAAAAACCTATAAAATCCCATAAACACTACTTGAATATTTCACCAACATAGGCTTGATTGTTTTTGGAGAAGAATAATAGTCAAGATTGCACAGTATCAGTAGCCTATTATTACCCTAATTCCTGACCTTGTGCAAAAGGTAAATTGGAATTATGAGCAGGGAGGAAGGAAGCAGCTTTTCATCATCACTAGGCCACACAATCTCCTCATGTTTAATAATAGAGGGAACGAGTAGAAAAAGAAAAGGTAAACTACTTCCTCTTGTAACTACCCCATTTCGTACATGATGATTTGTAATATTGTGCATTTAGATTTGCATTTCAGCAACACACCACAGACCCAAACTGAAAATGGATCTCACCACCGAACTTAATATAACACCGGTATGAATTCATGTAGATGCTCTGTGCTAAGTAACTGCTGAACTAGTGGGTGTTTAGTAACAGATCTTAATGTTCTATTTTAGTTTTGATTCCATAACATCACCTTGATGGATTTAAGACTCGTGGCTTCATTATTCACTTAGTACCGCAGATTTTATAAATATATGCCAAAGCAGCATGCAAGATCTATACACCATGAAAAACCATCTGCCAAACAGGCTGATACAGACTGAATAAGCCAAACCTGTTCAATTAGAAAAACACAACTGTAACATGCCTAAGATGGGTAGCTACGGTATGGTATGGCATTGTGGTTGGTTGGTTGGTTGGTTGGTTGGTTGGTTGGTTGGTTGGTTGGTTGGTTTGTGATTAAATGACGCTAGGCATGAAAAATGAGATGCATGTGCATGCAGGGCCGGATTAATCAACAACAAGGCCCAGGGGTAAGCATGTTAAACCCTTCCAGTCCCAGTTCACCTGCCAAAACACAACCCATCAGCCATCATGAGGTTAACTTAAGCTAGGCCATGATCCAGCAAATGGTTCCCTTTGGCTCTTTTTCTCATTACATGTTGAACATTATTTTAAGCTACAAACTAGTTATGCTTCTGGGTCTTTTTTCAAACCCCCCCCCCCTTTTTTTTTCTCCCCAGTTGTATCTGGCCAATTACCCCACGCTTCTGAGCCGTCCCAGTCGCTGCTCCACCTCCTCTGCCAATCCGGGGAGGGCTGCAGACTACCACATGCCTCCTCCGATACATGTGGAGTCGCCAGCCGCTTCTTTTCACCTGACAGTGAGGAGTTTCACCGGGGGACGTAGCACGTGGGAGGATCACGCTATTCCCCCCGGTGCCCCCTCCCCCCCGAATAGGTGCCCCGACTGACCAGAGGAGGCGCTAGTGCAGCGACCAGGACACATGCCCACATCTGGCCTCCCATCTGCAGACACGGCCAATTATGTCTGTAGGGATGCCCAACCAAGCCGGCTGTAACACGGCGATTTGAACCACCAATCCCTGTGTTGGTAGGCAACGGAATAGACTGCCACACCACCCGGACGCCCTATGCTTCTGGTTTTCTATGCATGGCCTACTACACCAAGATTGTATCTGAGCCCATTGTGTCAATCGTCGTTGTAGTTTGGGCCCTTATTGCAATAAATAGTGTGTCTCGAACATCCACATCAGTAGGAAATGTATCTTTGGCCCCTGATGGAACTGAGACTAAAGCTGGGGCCCTGCATCAATAAAAATCTGCAGCTGTGGCCTGTGCATAAGACTATAGATGTAAACCCTGCACTAAAACAGGCTATGGCTTGGACCTACATTAATGCTAAGTTTAATTGGGAGCCCTGTATCAATAGAAAATGCGTCTTGCAACAATTAGCAAAGGCAGGCTCTATCAGTAGGTTTAAATCTGGAGTTCTTTTCCTGTACTTATAAGAGGCAATATCCCCAATCTTTTAGGAAACCTGGGGTGACTTGAGGCCCCTGGGTATTTTCTATGTGTGCATTTAAAGTTATCAATTCATTAATTTCTCATGAAAAATTCATGACACGTGTAACAATGTTTATGGAATAATTGAGTCCATCCCACTATAAAAATTCAAGCTTGCCCAAACTGAACTCAAACTCCACAGAGTTTATCTGACAATTGCAAACAGGGATTTGATTTTGAAAAATTTCTATGTAGTGCCACATTATTCCACTTTTTATTTTTTATTTTTGATATACTTTATTATTCCCCATGGGGCAGTTCTTTCTCTGCATTTAACCCATCCTAGCTGAGTAGCTAGGAGCAGTGGGCAGCCGCAGTGCAGTGCAGCGCCTGGGGACCAGCTCTAGTTCTTCTTTCCATTGCCTTGGTCAGGGGCACAGAGTGTTAACCCTAACATGCATGTCTTTTTGATGGTGGGGGAAACTGGAGCACCTGGAGAAAACCCACTGCAGACACGGAGAGAACATGCAAACTCCACACAGAGGACGACCTGGGATGACCCCCAAGGTTGCCCAACCTTGGGGTTCGAATCCAGGACCTTCTTGCTGTGAGGCGACAGCGCTAACCACTGGGCTACCATGCCACCCAATGTAATATTCAATATAATGAAAGCCATCAATTAGGTTTAAATTAGTCTTCTCAAATAAGATATTGGTTATAGCATGTTTGTGTTTTGTAGCTATTGTTCAGATTATTAAGACATGTTATGATCTAGATATGGTCATCGAAAGTGCTACCGTCAGTGCCAACTTATTGTACAATGTGAAAATTTCTGAATCAAACCTTTAAAAAAACTTTGTATATTACAAGCCACTCACAGATAATGTCCAGCCATATGCGGTCAGAGCGCTGTTTATTGACTGCATTGCGGGCCAAACAGCGGTACCAGCCTGTGTGGTCGCGGTTGACCTCTGTCACGTTGAGCAAGCTGCTGTTGCCTTGAGCGAACATCGTGACCGAACCGTCACGGGTTTCGTGCTCCCATACATAGTGAATAGGTGCAGTGCCGTTTTCTAGGCCACAGCGCAGCCACACTGAAGATCCCTCCACTGGAGATGCATCACTCAGTAGGACATAAGGCTTACTGACCGGAACTGTATTCAAGAGCAAGAGAGTCAGATAGTGTTGAATACAAACAAGCCATCTAAGAAACAATTATAAAACATTGTGTGCTTTGGGCATTAAGCAACTACATGGATGTTATAAGTACAACACCTTATGTAAGATATGTAATAGTACTTTTTCACCCACAGTAAGTGAGGTGTGTTTCTTCAGTATGTCTTACCACGGACTGTTAGGCGTACATAGTAGTAGTAGAATTTTGCTCCTTGGTTTGTGTCATATAAGGCCTGGCAGGTGTGTAGACCCTGGGCAGCCAGGGGTAATCGCTCAATGCTAAGAGAGGCACTCTTCGAGATGACTCTCAAGTCTCCAAGGGTCTGGGCAAACTTCTGAATCCTTGGTCCCTTGCCAAAGTCATAGACCACGGCCTTGATGGCTTCAGTGCCAGGCTTGGTGAAACCCCAGATGTAAACGTCAGGTAAGGTGGCACCACACTCCAGAATCACAGCTTTTCCCAACACCCCGTACACACGTGAGTTATTGTACACCACTTCCCCGGGGTTAATGATCTCCACCGCTGGGAAAGGAGAGAGGATATGCGGACACACAAAAATGCACACATGTAAAGTTAAAGGAGATGGTGGTGTTGTGTGTCCTGCTGTATGTTGAATTACAGTATTGGTTACCCTGTAAGTCAGCCAGTGGAATACAAAAATACTTTAATGGTAAGGGGAATTCTCCATTGGATACGGGATTACCAAATTTATTTTTCCAGTGACAGTCAAACTGCCCCTTGCCCCCCCTTTTTACTATATATCTATCTAGCTATCTATCTGTCTATATATCTATCTGTCTGTCTATCTCTTGCATTGTCTTGTTCACTTTATTTCTAACATAAACAGGAACTGATTGCATTAGTATGATTTTCATTTCGATTTATCTGCCTTAAAATTCTTAGATCTATACAATTAGTAATTATCCTATTGAAAAACCTCTCTCTGTTAGGAGACATGTAATTGTAAAGCAGTTGCCCTTACATGATATGAAAAGACTTACCATATGCTGTAGAGGTGAACAGGCTAGCCAGCAGACAGAGAGAGGACAGCCCTAGCAGTTGGGCCACCATGGTATCATGATGGTCCTCAGTCCTACAAGCTCTCCATTAAAACAAACAAAATAAAGCTTTTGGGTCGCAAAAACTACCTTTTCTTGCTCAAACTTTTAAAATCCCTCACGCTCTGCTGCTGCGTCGGGTAGTTTAATGGAGAGTCCACTCAGACACTGTTCATTAGACTGAGAGTAGGAAGGGACTGAGGGTCACTAAACTGATTTGGACTAAATTATTAACGCTTATACCTCTTTCTCCATCTCTCCCTCTCCTATCTCTCTCTCTCCTCGTGCTCTCTCGCTGTGCAGCGGTCCTAGAATAACAGCACGATACGACGTTCATCAATTATAGAAGACAGACGGATGGATGGACGGGCTAACAATTCATGCACACACTTTCTTATGCGGGCACACACACACACACACACACACACACGTGTCTAAACACGCACATGCATTGTGAGTAATAACTGCCGTCTGTAGTTTTAACAACATTCCTTCGTCACTGTGACATTTGTGGACTACAAAGTGGACTAACGGCAACTTCGTACTAACTCTCCAGCGGTCCATGATGGATTGTAAAAAGCACTTCTGCTCTGAGTACTCCCGTGTTGAGGGCTGTGTGCTCTGCTGCTCTCTGTGCCTGGGATATGAATTTGGGGAGGTCATCTAAGGACCAGAAAGCAGAGTAAATACTACTGATGGGATTAGGATTAAAATAGATTTCGAAATCTGGCATCTCAGAGCAAATACTCGGTGTTTCCTCACAGTGTGCTCTAGCTTGGCCATTTTTCGGCCCACTAGTTAGGGTGGTCAGGGCAAAGTATACACCTGTTGCTCACCATCTACGGATGCCTATCCAGTCAAAGCGGAATTTCCCATATTGACGGCAAATTAAACATGTCATAGCTAAATTGTGCTGTCATATCTTCTGAGTGCTTATCAATCGTGTGTTTTTTTTTAATTAATCAGGGCTATATAAAGAGAGAGAGAGAATAAGAAAGAAATGGCACTCCAGTTGTTCGTGTTGTCATGGGTATGCAATGTGAGACGGTCATGAATGAATGCAGGAGCAGCGATCAGTTTTCTTCACTTGGCAGAGAAGTGGACTGAAGACTGACATAACCCAAACAGCCTCGTCAAACAATACTGTGAGAAAAATTTGAATGTAGAAATAGATAGTAAAAAAAACAAAAAACATGCAGCACATGAATAGATAAAAAATAGATAAATTGATGGTATGTATAGATGTAGCCTCAAATAGGATACCCAACAACATTACTCTTTGGGCCTACATTTATATGTTCTCACACACACACACACACACACACATATATATATATATATATATATATATATATATAAAAAATGTATGCGTTATCGTTAATATTATTATAACATTATTGAATGTTGAAGGATAATCTTGAGTGTAAATGTATAGTTTCTTTGGTGTATTTTCATACTTAAAATGACTTCAAAGCACGATAAGGAATAAAGTATCAATAGTTATGCTTTACACACATGCACATGCACACGCACACACACACACACACACACACACACACACATTCATACTTTTCTACATATACACGACTATAAATATTATGCTGTACTAAAGAGTGATTTACTGATGAATCTAAAAAGAAAATATGTTTTTGCATAGGATTACAGGCTGTATTGTAAAAACAAACGTGCCTCTAAAACTGTGGTACAGTAGTGCCCCGTTAGTCATTAACCAGTGGGGGGCAATGCAGTCTCTCTCAAGCTTTAACTAAATGAAGCCTCATCTCTACGGTTTATTACCTGACCAGGAGGTTTATACTGCACAGGAACTACGCCTATTTAACAGGCTGGTCTTAACCATCTTCACAGTTCTGCCTAAGTTGTGTTTGGGGGGGGGGAGTCTGTCGGGCTGTATTTAAAATGGTGATTAAAAAAAGATCTAATTCGAAACATGATTTGCATCGAATATCGTGCTGCATGACATCTTTTTATAACAAATACCTTCAAGATGATGAAAATGAAACATCTGCAAATATGCATGACATATAATAACTGCTCAGTAAATCATCGGAAGAAATTCTGCTCACTGCTTAATGTCCCTCCTAAACAGCGCTCCTGACTGTAATCCGATATACTAGTTTACTGTAAAAAAGAGTAATCAAGTGGGCGTCCGGGTAGCGTACCGGTCTATTCCGTTGCCTACCAACACAGGAATCGCCAGTTCGAATCCCTGTGTTACCTCCGGCTTGGTTGGGCCACCCTACAGACACAGCTGGCCGTGTCTGCAGGTGGGAAGCCGGATGTGGGCATGTGTCCTGGTCGCTGCACTAGCACTTCTTCTGGTCGGGGGGGGACTGGTGGGGAATAGTGTGATCCTCCCACGCGCTACGTCCCCCTGGCGAAACTCGTCACTGTCAGGGGAAAAGAAGCAGCTGGCGACTGGTAGTCTGCAGCCCTCCCTGGATCAGCAGAGGGGGTGGAGCCGAGACCGGGATGGCTCGGAAAACAGGGTAATTGGCCAAGTACAATTGGGGCGGGGAAAAAAAGAGTAATCATGTGATAGATACCTTTGAGAAAAAACAGAAGTGAAAACTACATTTGTAATAGAAAAGCTATCCTTTCACAGGTGTGCCATACATACGCATGTCAGATGCTTCCATCGTGTTTCTGTCTCATCAACATAATTTTCTTCTTCTTGGAAAAAGGATGAGCACTAATTGTAAAAGATGGTAACACCATAAAAAAAAACGCAGTCTTTTAATCAAGACAAAACCACCCTTTAAACTTCAGCTTTTACGGATTTAAAGAGGATAAGTAACTCAAAGTCATTGAGATCCAAGTAAAACCAAATTACATTACCGAGTGTTTGTGTGTCCGTATATTACTGTGCTGAACAATAACTTAACTGCAGAGTGGAGAACCGAAAAGTTTGGATTTTTATTCATCCTAAAAATGTGGGGTTTCTTTAACAACCAGTGTCAATGAATGCTTAAACCCATGGATGAGCAAAAGTAAAAACAACAAAATGATAAACTGAACATAAAGTCATAAGTCATGAGTCAATAAAAATTGCCTTTACAAAGAAAAACAAATTATACAAAAGTACGACGAGTACAGAAACAGCATTACATCAGGACAAAGAGATGGGGTCTTCTGTTCTTCAGTGGATTTATCAGCTCAGTATTTAGGAGTGTATCATCGACAAAAAAAAGAAAAAAGAAAAAAGCAAACATGGGATTTTGGAGGAGGGGGTAATTTCTTTTCATTTAAAGGGTATAGTAGAGGATCATGTGTGGGGTCAACTGCAGCAGACATCAGGAGATAATCTCCATTCAGATGAAGTCATTTCCAAACAAATACAATAGAGCTGTGTAACATTAAATTGATCCAAACTCATTTCCACTGAGAGCCAAGTCATCTGTGACTTAAACTTCATCTGTAGTGAACTCTAACCTAACTTAAGCAGGCATTCAAAACCTGGTCCAACAACCTTCTTCTGTAAAGAACAGACACACAATAAACAGCAGGGGGGAAAAAACAGAAAGAAAATGTTTCAAAGCAGGACTTGATCCTTGGCCCACAAACATAAGCTTATCCCTCGTCTGCATCCTATTGTCCTTTCACTTCCAACTGCTGCAAGATGAACGGGTGGATAGAGATCGGACGTTGGATGGATAGACATTGGACATTGGGTAGACACCGCCTGTGATCAGTTGTCCAGGGCCAGTTTTCGGTCCATCCCTTTTCATGATAAAGGTTTCGGGGGGAGTGGGGTTATCTCATCCGAGATCATCGGAGAGGGATTAGTTTGTGATGGCAGTTGATTCAGACGTACTGCTCTTTGGGAAATGTATATGGAGCGACTCCTGGTGGAGGAGAGGACAAGCCTGGTACTGAAGGATATTTAAAGACGGCAGTAGTGCTGTGCGAGGGCGGGGAAAAGGTATTCTTGGAGGTGGCCTGGGTGGAAGAGGTGGTGCTGGTGGAGTTATTGGTGGACTGGGAGGAATGGTATGGATGATGGGGAAGGAATGACAGAGGGGGGTTAATTGGGGGGGAGTAGGGCTCTGGGTAGTCCTCTTTGTTGCAGGCCAATCTGTAGCTCACATAGTCTGCTGTGTTAGGAAGCTCCTCGTAAAACTTTCCAGAATGCTGTGGAGTGATAAAAGACATGTTAGGATTTGGACACAAGTATATACATACATACAGTTAAGGTCAAAATTATTAGCCCCCAAGGAACTATGGAACATTTCCCTAAAATTCTGCCCAACGTTTGCGTCATTCATAAAACGTTTACACAGTTAAACATTCGTCAATGTTAAGGCCCCTAATAGGTACATTTTGGAATGTAAAATAAATCTTCAGGTTTGCTTTATACCAAATGTAGTGAAAATTGAGATGGTCAAAATTATTAGCCCCCATGTGATTTTTTTGCTTTCAAAACACACGGCCAATCAATTAGCTTTCAAACCACACCTGAGCAATCAATCAGCATTGAACTTTACTCAAGGGGCTCCAGTGAACAGGGCTAGTGGCACTTGAACACTTGATTGAGAGGGACTACTCTTAAATTCTTGGTTAGAAGTAATTTCATCATGCAAAAAAGTAAAGAACTCAGAAAGAAGATAGTGGATGCTCCTCTTAAGGGGGGAGGCTATACTGCCATTTCCAAGTGTTTCACAGTGTCAAGAACAGCTGTACGTTGCATCATTGCAATGCACACGGAGACAAATTCTGTTAGAAACAAACCTGGGCGTGATCGAAAGTGCAAGATTTCAAAAACTTAGGAGAAGAAAATAGTCAGAGAAGTCAACAACAATCCCCAGATCTCTGCCAAGATGATTGTTGCTGAACTGGCCTCTTCTGGACTTGATGTTTCAAGGAAGACTGTTGTGAGGGCTCTTCATTGTGGTGGGCTTCGAGGTCATCGTCCAAGAAAAACTTCATTGCTCACACAACGGCACATCAAAGCCAGACTGAGTTTGCCCGTGAACATTTGAAACAGGGGCATGAGTTTTGGAAGTCTGTCCTTTGGTCTGATGAGACTAAACTTGAGCTGTTTGGGCACACGGATGTTGCTTTTGTTTGGCAAAGGAAGGGAGAGGCCTTCAACCCTAAAAACACAGTTGCCACAGTTAAACATGGTGGTGGGAACATAACGCTGTGGGGCTGTTTTGCTGCTTCAGGCACAGGGAAACTTGTTCAGGTGCATGGGATCATGAAGAAAGAAGATTATGTTGACATTTTGAAGGATAATGTAGAGAAATCTGCTGCCAGTCTAGCTTTAGGTCACTGCTGGGTCTTCCAGCAAGACCATGACCCGAAGCATACATCGAAGTTGGTCCAAAACTTTTTGAAGGACACCAAAATCAAGGTCCTGCATTGACCCTCTCAAAGCCCAGATCTCAATCCTATTGAGAATCTGTGGCGGGAGCTCAAGGTTAATGTCCATGCTCGAAAACCACGCAATTTGAATGAGCTGGAACAACTTGCCCTGGAAGAATGGGCTAAGATCCCTCAAGAGACATGTGCCAACCTAGTTAGGAACTACCATAAGAGGTTGTTGTCAGTTGTGAGTCACAAAGTTTACACTATTGACTATTAATTGTCAGAGGGCTAATAATTTTGGCCTTGTCATTTTTGTTTTTTCTTGTTTCAATTCAGCGCATCAGTAAAATATCTTAATCAAGCTTAGTGGAGATTTTATTTGTTCTTTTGGAAGCAATTAAACTATAAACACTTTTGGTTATAGTCATTTCCATGAAAAAGTTAATGGTTTTGTTTGATTTCATAAAGGGGGCTAATAATTTTGACCTTAACTGTATACACACACACACACACACACACACACACACACACACACACACATACATATATATATACGTATGTAAGAAAAAAAATTGTAATGCATTGCAGGACAAGTTTGTATTGTGCGTCATGCACTCATCAGCTGCTAATGAGCATAGCAGCTGAATATCATGTACCTGAATATCATCCCCTGGCCTTTTTCTTACAGGTTGCGACAGTTTCCGTGAGGGAGAGTCATTCCTGATTAAAGAGAATGTAAGGATATAAGATGAATGATGACAACAGCACCAAAGAATACAGATTATTTGTGATAAAAACAGCAAAGACAAAGACAGCGTGTACTTACGAGTCTCCATCTTTTCTACTTCTTAATTTGAGAATAAGAACTGTGATAGTAATGCCCATGAGCACACCAGCAGCCAAGAGTAAGGCAATCACACTGATGACATCACTTGTTGCTACCTGGGGCAATGGCTTATCTGAAGAAGAGAAAAACACACACACAAACCCATAACTATTTTTACAAACTCATATGAGTCTGATCCAATTTAGGTACAGTTATTTCAAAGGATGTGGGAAAAAAAAGAATGACACCTGGGGATCTGTTTAACCATACCTATGATGCTGACCTCCACCGAGGCTGATCGCGTCCCAATGCTGTTGGTTGCATCACACACATAGGTTCCCTCCAGGTCATAGGTGACTGGTCCTTTGAAAGTCAGGACATTGTCCTGGATCTCTACATTGCTTGGTATGGTACCATTTACCCTGCAGGATAGACAGGAAAAATCAAAATCATCACCATATCCACAAAAGTTGTCCCTGAAATTAGACAAGATAGGAACACCATGTCAGCATGCATCATTCTCATCCAGTGGTAGATTCAAAACTTTAGACAATGACATCCTCAGGAGAAAATTTTGAAGTGCGATTTGATAAGACTATAATACCCAAAGAGGGCTTTCTCTACTCTCATTATGAGTGCAACAGTAATGCAATGGGTGCAAAGTGTTAAGTATTAAAGTGCCCTGAATACCTCTCATCACAAAAAGAACATCCTAACGGATATCATGTTTTCTCTAAAACTATTATACACTGATAAGAACAACAAAAAAAATGCAAGAGCCCATTAACTATTCCCCTGGCTAGCAAATTTACTGAGTTGGCACAATAATCAATAAAGCAGAGGTAGCCAGCCAGGTCTCATGGGAATCAGCAGAGTTTCAAAATGACCAAGGCAGTTAATTGTGCAACCCAACTGTAAAATGTAATTTAATTCTAAGACAAAGCAGCAAACATGCAGAATGTTAAAGCTTGTAGATCTGAGCTTCATTTTACACGAGTGCTAAAAGCAGTGAACCAGAAAATGAATTCAAAATCAGCCTTACAAAACAGTGTCGTATAAGTAGGTCACTTGTTCATTATAATGGAACAACTCCAGAAACTATCAAATGATGAAATAAGTCAGGCTAAAGGAAAAGCCTGCATTGTGCATTGTACATTCACTGTTTTCTGTTTTAGGGTATAGTTGGTTCCAGTATTGATATAAGTTTAACACAAACAAACTGACAAGACATTTGCAAATATAACTGTACTCACTGTCTCCACTGATAAAGTGAAACAGCTGGATTGGCGTTAGCCTGGCAGCTCAACCTGACATTCTCTCTGTTCAGGTACCAGTTTCCATCAAACCCCTCCACCGTTACATCTGGCTCATCTGATACATACACACACACACACACACACACACACACACACACACACACACACACACACACACACAGAGGGAGAGAGTGATAAAATACCATCTTGGCATGCAGTGAAATGCATTTTGGAGACCACTGCACAGCTTTTGTGATACGTTTTACTTTGACTCATAAATGTAAACTTTTTTTCCTCCTATTCACAGTAGTTGAGTTGGCACTGTGCAGCACAATTTGCATTGAATTTGAACTATACAATACAGTGGGGATTGAGTTGAAATGTATAGAAGCTGAATTCACTTAAGAGTATGTGAGAAGGGGTAGGAAAAAAATAAGTGTACACCTCCTCCTATTCCTTTTCCAACATGTAACAAATAATCTGATGGATATGGACATTTGTTCGCTGAGTTTGATGTGTGGATTTGTTGATCACTTCAGATTATTGGCAATGGCTTATCTGTATGTTATATCCTGCTTATTTACATCTCATCTCATCATCAGCTGCTTCTCCGTGGTCAGGTCATAGTGGCAGCAAGCGAAGTAGGGCACTCCAGATGTCCCTCTCCCCAGCAATGCCCTCCAGCTCCTCCTGGGGGGATCCCACGGCGTTTCCAGGCCAGATTGGACATGTAGTCCCTCCAGCGAGTTCTGGGTCTATCCTGGGGTCTCCTCCCAGTTGGAAGGCGCCCAGGAGGCATCCTAATCAGATGCCCGAACCACCTCAACTGGCTCCTTTCGATACGAAGGAGCAGCGGCTCTACTCCGAGCTCCCTCCAGATATCTGAGCTCCTCACCCTATCTCTAAGGCTGAGCCCAGACACCCTACGGAAGAAACTCATTTCATCTGCTTGTATCCACAATCTCACCCTTTTGGTCACTACCCAGAGTTCATGACCATGGGTGAGGATTGGAACAAAGACTGACTGGTAAATTGAGAGCTTTGCCTTTCGGTTCAGCTCCCTCTTCACCACAACGGTCCGGTACAACATCCGCATTACTGCGGATGCTGCACCAATCTGCCTGTCAATCTCCCGCTCCATCCTACCCTCACTCGTGAACAAGACCCCGAGATACTTGAACTCCTTCACTTGAGGCAACAACTCATCCCCAACCCGGAGGGAGCAATCCACCATTTTCTGGTAAAGAACCATGGCCTCAGACTTGGAGGTGCTGACTCTCATCCCAGCCATTTCACACTCAACTGCAAACTGCCCCAGTGCGCGCTGGAGGTCATGTTCTGATGAAGCCAACAAAACCACATCATCTGCGAAGAGCAGAGATGCGAGTCTGAGGTTCCCAAAATGGGCATATTCCTCACCTTGGCTGCACCTTGAGATCCTGTCCATGAATATCACAAACAGAATTGGAGACTAGGGACAACCTTGGCAGAGTCCGACACTCACCAAAAACATGTTTGACTTTGTGTCGAGTATGCAGACACAGCTCTCACTTTGGTTAAACAAGGACCGGATGGCTTGTAGCAACTGCCCCGGTACCCCATACTCCCGCAGTACCCCCCAAAGAGTGCCCCGGAGTAAACAGTTGTAAGTCTTCTCCAAGTCCACAAAACACATGTAGACTGGCTGGTCAAACTCCCATGCCTCTCTCAGCACTTCCACAAGGGTAAAGAGTTTGTCTGTTGTTCCACGGCCAGGATGGAATCCACATTGTTCCTCCTGGATCTGAGGTTCGACAATCGGTCGGAGCCTCCTTAACAGCACCCTAGAGTAGAATTTCCCAGGCAGGCTGAGCAGTGTGATGCCCCGATAATTGGAGCACACCCTCCACTGGGTGTGCTTATTTACATGTTTGAAATAAATCATCATTCATTCCTTCATGTTGTAATCTGCAAACCCACAGAGAAAGAAAGAGAGAATGATAAAGGATAAAGAGCATGTCTTACATTGGATATCGAGGGTGACACTGTCAGTGAAGATCTCGTCGTTGTAGGTGGTGACACAGGTGAGGGTCTCTTGATGTGTATCTTTGTTGGGCACCAGAATATAGTCACTCTGTACCGTGAATGTCCCATCTGAGTTACGGTACTCTCTGGTGGTGGCTTCTCCTGGCACCCTTGTCTCCCACCTACTCTCATGGAAGAAAAATCAAGAAGGTCTGTTGTGTTAGCTCATGACACAGAGGTACACATAAACATGCATATTGCATAGTATGAACACACACACACACACCTCACCTGATGGTACCAGGTGGTTTTCCATTGGCAGAGACACAAGAAGCGACCGGCATTTTCAGATTGGATGACCGAGCCACCAGGGTGGGCGTGGACAGACTCATTTGAGTTGTAGGGCGAGCTGAGCCATAAAAAAAAAACAGTATTGGGCGACTAACCAATGGCAGATGTAACATTCAAAACACTCCATGGTGGATCAACAACAACAGCAACAAGGTTTTGTAACAAGGAACGAAGTGGATCACAAGGTGGATATACATACAATATTGGTTTTGAAAAAGCACTCTCTATTTTGGTGACAAATTAAGATTTTGCCACAATCATATTGGATATTATAATTCAAAGTGAGCATCTAGATCCGGGGTTGGCAACCTATGGCACGCGTGCCACCATTGGCATGCGGCAGCATAATCATTGGCACGCGGGCAAGAGAGCGATTTTTTTATTTAAAGAAATGTTTAAGTGCCCCCGCAGCTGCATTGGCTGCGCGGCCTGTCAGTTTCATTGACGTCACCTCACCGCCTTTTGCTCACAGCCTGATGTATCCCGCTTGAACGTCAGTGTGGCGACATTTCAGTGGCCAATCAGGTAGTGCTTCTCTCATGAATATTAATGAACCTTCCTCTGCCATCCCACATTTTGAAAATTTGCCTCTCGCTCATAGTTGCAGTGCAGCGGTTCAAGATCGGTAATGGCCCTATGGCAGCCCCGCTAGCTAAGAAAGCTAAAGGAGACGTTCGGCCTTTCCATCCCTCGTGGACAGAGGAGTACGGTTTTGTTCCTCAGAAGGACCGTGCTGCGTGTGCTTTTTGTTTTGAAAATATTGTTTGCCGAACGTAAAGTGTTAAACGCCATTTCGAGACAAAGCACGAGAAAACTCTCAAAGATCAGGCAGACAAGGCAGAATCCATCAGACATGCAGTGTCCAGTTATGGAAAGCAAGCATGGAAAGCAAGGGGGGGCGGGTGCATGCGTTGTGAGTGAGTGGCAGACTTAAGTAAACAGTGAAACTTGCTCCTGTGTCAAACCTCTTCCTTACTTTCTGAAATGTATACGTTTATTGCTGATGAACAAAATTAGTAAAAATGGTCATTACAATGCTCTGACTGAGATCTTAAAAAAATGTTGATATGGCACACTAACTTACTGAACATTTCAAATTGGTACTTCATGTCAAAAAGGTTGCCGACCCCTAATCTAGATTATCTCACACAATTACCATAGACGGTGAGATTGACGGTGCTCTCTCGGTTCCCCGCCGGAAACGTTGTGTATTCACAAATATAGGTGGCTTCGTCAGAGAGGCGGAGAGAGGAGAATGTGATGGTTGTGTCTTCCAACGATGGAGTTCGACGCCGCACCGCAGCATTCTTGAAGATGACGCGCTCCTTGTATGGCGGCGCGACCGACACGCCCAGGGAAGGGTTGGCGATGGCCACGTTCTGCTTACTGCCGTTAACCAGTTTCTGCCATGTTACCTGGAGAGGGTGTTAGACAGAGGAAGGGTGTTTTATATAAATGACTTTGGGCTATGGTTGTAACTGAACCCCAGATTTCTAAATACATGAAACTGGATGATGAAGAAACTAGATGGATGTGAAAATACATTCGCTTAGACAAGGACCAAAATGTCACTACCGATGTAACCATTTCAACTCCAGCGCATGCGTATTACATTTGGATTTTCAGTGTATTTCAGTTCTCCTCATAGGTTGGGAATGGTCTCCAATATGGGGTCTTTGGAATTAATGTGGGTGCACATCTATCTATAAAATGATAAATAATAATATTAATAAAGGCCCTGTGATGGCCTGGTGGCCTGTCCAGGGTGTCTCCATGCCTGCCACCCAATGACTGCTGGAATAGGCTCCAGCATCCCTGTGATCCTGAGAGCAGGATAGGATATTTAAATATATATAAAAGACTTTGTTAAAAGAAACACTTGACAGCTGATGATTGCTTATGGCATGAAACAGGCTTGTATACTGTCTAATAAAGAATTTAATTGACTCACTGGCTATATATATATATTTATTTGCTTTGAAAGGTTGAATGGGAACCAATAATGCCTCAGCACACTTACATTGCTTTTGTTTTTTTGGGGTTTTTTTTTAAACCCCCCCTCCCTTTTTCTCCCCAATTGCATCTGGCCAATCAGCCCATTTTTTATTTTTTTAAATTTTTTTGTTGCTTCGAAAGGTTGAATGAATCCAATAATGCCTCAGTACACTTATATTGCTATGGTTTTTTTTCTTTTGGGGGGGTTGTGTTTTAGGGGGATTTCCCCCCCCCTTTTCTCCCCAATTGCATCCGGCCAATCACCCCACTCCCTCGAGCTGCTTCTTTTTACCTGACAGTGAGGAGTTTCTCCCGGGGGACGTAACACGTGGGAGGATCACACTATTCCCCTCAGTCCCCCCACCCCCCACCCCGAACAGGCGCCCTCGACCGACCAGAGGCGGCACTAGCGCAGCGACCAGAACACATACCCACATCCAACTTCCCACCCGCAGACACGGCCAATTGTGTCTGTAGGGACGCCCGACCAAGCCTGAGGTAACACGATGATTCGAACCGGCGATCCCCATGTTGGTAGGCAACGGAACAGACCTACACGCCACCCAGATGCCCCTGATATGTTTCTTTTAACTGGAAGTTTAAATTAAATATAGGATTTCTGTTTTTTTTGTTTGTTTGTTTTGGATGAGTCTATTCTTGTCTGTGTCAGCCTATACCTGAGAGATTTTTACAGGTGGGACGCTGTTAATGAACTGACAGCGGAGATCCACTTTGGAGCCAACGTAGCCTGACTTCCCAGCATCCATTTCCACAGATTGGCTATTCATTCCTAGGAAAGAAAGAAAAAAAAACAAGGGTTAAATGCACAATATACACTCACTGGCCACTTTATTAGGTACACCTTGCTAGTACCGGGTTGGACCCCCTTTTGCCTTCAGAACTGCCTTAATCCTTCGTGGCATAGATTCAACAAGGTACTGGAAACATTCCTCAGAGAGTTTGGTCCATATTGACATGATAGCATCACGTAGTTGCTGCAGATTTGTCGGCTGCACATCCATGATGCGAACCTCCCGGTCCACCACATCCCAAAGGTGCTCTATTGGATTGAGATCTGGTGACTGTGGAGGCCATTTCAGTACAGTGAACTCCTTGTCATGTTCAAGAAACCAGTCTGAGATGATTCGAGCTTTATGACATGGCGCGTTATCCTGCTGAAAGTAGCCATCAGAAGATGGGAACACTGTGGTCATAAAGGGATGGACATGGTCGGCAACAATACTCAGGTAGGCTGTGGCGTTGACACGATGCTCAATTGGTACTAAGGGGCCCAAAGTGTGCCAAGAAAATATCCCCCACACCATTACACCACCACCACCAACCTGAACCGTTGATACAAGGCAGGATGGATCCATGCTTTCATGTTGTTGACGCCAAATTCTGACCCTACCATCCGAATGTCGCAGCAGAAATCGAGACTCATCAGACCAGGCAACGTTTTTCCAATCTTCTATTGTCCAATTTTGGTGATCCTGTGCGAATTGTAGCCTCAGTTTCCTGTTCTTAGCTGACAGGAGTGGCACCCGGTGTGGTCTTCTGCTGCAGTAGCCCATCTGCCTCAAGGTTCGACGTGTTGTGCGTTCAGAGATGCTCTTCTGCATACCTTGGTTGTAATGAGTGGTTATTTGAGTTACTGTTGCCTTTCTATCAGCTCGAACCAGTCTGGCCATTCTCCTCTGACCTCTGGCATCAACAAGGCATTTTCGCCCACAGAACTGCCGCTCACTGGATATTTTCTCTTTTTCGGACCATTCTCTGTAAACCCTAGAGATGGTTGTGCGTGAAAATCCCAGTAGATCAGCAGTTTCTGAAATACTCAGACCAGCCCGTCTGATGCTCGGTTTGAACTGCAGCAGATCGTCTTGACCATGTCTACATGCCTAAATGCATTGAGTTGCTGCAATGTGATTGGCTGATTAGAAATTTGCGTTAACGAGCAGTTGGACAGGTGTGCCTAATAAAGTGGCCGGTGAGTGTAAATGCATGTTAGGCACACACACACACACACACACACACAAACCTTTGGCTAACATCACTGTTGGGTACTGGCACGCGGTAAGCTCTTCTCACTTCGCAAAAGCACGCGTGGCTTCCAAGTGAGCAGACCTATCAGAGGTTAGCCGGGGTGAAAGGTGATGGATTAAAGTGAGGTATAAATAGGCAAGATCTGTTCGGCTACTATTCTCACTGACTTACTGATCCCTTTAACAAATCCAAAGCAGCATAACCCCCCCCCGTGTCCCGACAGTACACCGCTCACGTGTGTGTACTTGTGTTACCGGGGTGTAAGCAAGATTTCACTAAATCTTTCCTTAACAAGGCCAGACAACCACGTACAGTGGCGGGGAATGGGTGATGCAAAACGGGGGCGTAATCACACATGTATGAGAATGAGGGCAGCGATTGTTCTGAGCTGTTTCATTACTTCTATTGTTCTGGGCCCGGCATCCGCACTGATAGAAACTGACATCCATAGTCATTAAGAACTATGCAAAGCCATCCCAGACATGTCCAAATGAAAGGAATTCCTTAAAAAAAATTGTAATTGTTTCATATTTCTGATATTCTTTATCCTGTACGTGTTATGAATAGAATAGCGGTAAGTTATAGAGAATGTTGATCTGGGAACATGCATGTGGATGTAAACAACCACTTGCGCACACACAGGAGAGCATACTTGAACGCATGTTCACGAACAGATTTCAGATATATTTCCAATCGGTGTATTTGAGAAATGGTTTTGCACATACTGTCATTGCACAAAACAAGTGTGTGTGTGGGGGGGGGTCGCATTGCAATAACATTTTTTGTGGAAATTGCAGGAAAGAAGAGACGAACAATTTCTCTCATTGACTACACAGATGCGTGTCTTTTATCTCTCTATCCGAAACAAACAGCCCCAGCAACACAGCGCTGCCCCAACCAATAATTGTCGTAGCTCACCCTGTTAACCCGGAAACACTTTCTTAGAGAGACCAGAATCGACTATGGGGAATTATGTCCATAGAGTCTGCTACATACGTCCCCCTAGAATTCACCTTAAGTCAACGTGGATGAGGGCGGATGGCCCGGCCGCAACGGCTTCGCCAAATAGGTGCAGGGGCCGGGGTGCCCACAGGAGGGGCCTGAGGGACCCTGTGGCGGCGTGGGGGTCCGGGAGGAGGAACCTTAGGGGACTTAATGGGGGGTGGGGGAAGGGTAGGAGGGCGCCCCGCCGTGGGGGCTGGGTCCAAGTCCAGGTGAGCTGGTGTGAGGCTCTGGCTTGTTGCTGACTTCCACGACAAAATACTTGTTCCTGGTCTCCAGGACGCGGAATGGCCTGTCGTAGGGAGGCTGCAGGGTTCCACGGTGGGCGTCGTAGCAAATGAAAACATATTCCGCCGACTGCAGACTTGCGGGGATGTGAGACTGTGGGAGGCCGTTTTGCGAAGTGGGGACCGGTGCGAAAGGTCTGGCGTTATCCAGGAGCGTGGTCCATTGATGGGCTGCAGACCAGGGGACCGTGGTGTTGGGGACGACATCCCCTGGGACCCGCAGTGGCTGTCCGTAAACCAGTTCAGCGGACGAGGACTGGAGGTCCTCCTGAGGCCCAGCATGACCCACGGGAGCCTGTCGACCCAGCTGCTATCCTTGAAGCTGGCCCGAACAGCGGCCTTCATAGAGCGATGAAACCGCTCGCACAACCCACTGGCCTGCAGGTTGTACACGTTGGTGCGGTGGAGCTTCACCCCTATGCTCTCTGAGACTGCGTTCCAGAGCTCAGACGCAAACTTTGAGCCCCGGTCCGAGGAGAGGTCAGATGGGGTGCCGATCCAGGTCCCGATGAATGCCCGTGCTACGTCGGTGAATGTCGTCGATGACAGTGGGACGGCTTCTGGCCATCGAGTGGTCCTGTCCACCATGGTGAGGAGGAGCGGCGAATGATGCCGAGACGTTCCATATTCTCGAACGCCTCCCTGGCGGCGGTGAGCTTGGCCGGGTCGAGGCGCCGAGCCCGACTATAGACTGGTGGCGATATGGTGCTCCACTCAATGCTTGGCGGTGGAAGACGAGAAGATGAGCTGCGTGCGGATCGGGAACTCAGCGAGAAGCCGGAGAAAATCGTCTGCGGCGGAGAGAATGCTAGACAGTCTTGTAATGATCTGTGCCCTCTGGCTATGTTAACTTATAACATTAATAAAGCAAGGACGACTTCTCTCGTGCTGGGTGTTTATTCACCGACCGGATTCCGACTGACGTTGTTACGTACATCACGTGACTTTGTTGTGGCGCTACGGAAAGCCGTAAGGGACATTAGCAAATCAAATATTACTAGCAAATATTACATCTCCCTTTTTCTGAAAAGTGCTGCTTTCTCTGCAGAGATACAGACCACGTTGAGCACGTTTATAAGCGAATACAATCTTAATAAGAAAGAATATGAAAGTGGAACTCTTATATAACTGGACTGCAACAAAGTAGTGTAAAACATTTCCTTCACTGTCTAAATGTGACACCGTAATAACATTTCATCTTTTTTTTTTCATTTCATTACTGGTAACTGCAAACAGCAGGTAGGTACACAAGGTAAGTGAACGCTGTAAATATTTCTTTTCAAAACATAGCAGGTATAGTACAGGTTGGTGTAAAATTCTCTTTTTTTAACATTCATAAGTCAAGGATTTGTCTTGGTTTGATCGTGCGACCTGACCTCGTGGTGTAACCAGGCTGTGTGTCTGGTTGTCGCTGATTGTTCGTGTCTGGAGGTTCAGCATGCTCTTGCTGATGGGCTTGTGTGTTGTTGTTAGCGCTGGTAACAGTCTGCTGTGAAGTGTGTGTGTGTGTAGTGTGAGCGCTCACTCTGCTTTGTCGCAGGTGTTGACGGTTGCGTTGGTAGATCTGACCTTCTTTGGTTTGGATGTGGTAGCTCCTGTCTGTGTTCGCTGGTCTTTCCACAGTTGCAGGTCTCCAGGATCCATCCTCCTGCCGGAAGCGGATTGGTGTGCCTGCGGGCAGGTGGGGCAGAGGTTTGGCTGTTCGGTTGTAGTATGCCTGCTGGCGCTGTTGACATACCTCTCTCCTTTTGTGAACATCCTCCTGACTGGCGATCTGTGGCTGCAGGTGTTTTGCTGTTGATGGGAGAATGGACCGCAGCCTCCGACTCATCAGTAGCTGTGCCGGTGATTTCAGGTTGTCCACCGGTGTGTTGCGATACTCCAGTAAGCTCATGTAGGGGTCTTTGTTCTCAGCTTTGGCTTTGTCCAGGATGCGTTTGGCCGTCTGGACAGTCTTCTCGGAGAGGCCGTTGCTCTGTGGGTAGTGGGGGCTTGTGGTGGTGTGTGAGAAACCCCATGTCTGTGAGAAGTTGCGGAACTCACCAGAGCTGTAGCACGGACCGTTGTCGCTGATGATAGTCTCGGGGATTCCGTGTCGAGCCATTGCTGCTTTCAGCTTCATGATGACGGCAGATGAGGTGCAGCTGTAAAGTCTTTCTAGCTCGAAGAATCTGGAGTAGTAGTCCACAGTGACTATGAAGTCCTGTGAGTTCCATGTGAATAGGTCTGTGCCTATCACTTGCCACGGCCGCTCGGGTATGGCGTGTGACATCACTGGTTCCTTTGCATTTGCGCTGCGCCGTTCTTGGCATATGCTGCAGTCTGCTACCGCATCCTCGATCTGTTTCCCCATGCCAGGCCAGAACAGTAAGTCTCTTGCTCGGCATTTGCTTTTTTCCACGCCAAGGTGGCTGGCATGGATGCGCTGTATCATGTCCTTGCGAAGCTTTTGGGGGACAATGATTCTCTCACCTTTGAACAGGATACCGTCCATTTCTGAGATTTCTGCTCTGTGGTTCCAGTATTCCTGGATGCTGGGCGGGCACTTTTTCTTTGTGTCTGGCCAGCCAGTGAGTGTGGCTCGTCTGAGTGCGGTGAGCTGTGGATCTTGCGCTGTTTCCTGCTTGATTTCTGTGAGTCTTGTGTCGCTCACAGGGATGTTGCTGAGGACTGTGTGCACTTGGGCCTCCATCCCTTCCTGTAGGTCACTGTCGTGGTGTTCTATTGACTTGCGTGACAGTGTGTCGGCCACCGGTATGTCCTTACCGGGGCGGTGGATGATTTGGATGTCGTATTTTTGGAGCGCCAGGATCATCCGTTGCAGCCGGGGTGGTGCTGCTGCGAGTGGCTTTTTTAGTATTGCCTCCAGAGGCTTGTGGTCTGACTCCACAATCACTTTTCGTCCATACATGTACTCGTGGAACCTCTTGCAGCCGAAGACCACAGCGTAGAGCTCCTTCTCTATCTGTGCGTAGTTTTCTTCAGTGCTGTTGAGTGACTTGGACGCATAGGCAATTGGTTTGCCATCTTGGAGCATGACAGCCCCAAGGCCACTTTTGGATGCATCCACTTGGAGTCGCAGCTCTTTCTGCGGGTCGAAATATGAGAGTACTGGACCTGGGTGCTGTGTAATGAGATTCTTCATCTCTTGGAACGCCTTGTCGTGGACTGCATCCCACACAAACTCACTGTCCTGTTTCAGAAGCTGTCTGAGGGGTGAGTTTATCTGTGAGAGGTGTGGAGCAAATCTGGCGAGGTAGTTGATCATGCCGAGGACTGTCTCCAGCTCTGCTTTGTTCTGTGGGGGTTGCATGTCCTTGACCGCCTTCACCTTGTGTGGGTCTGGTTTGATGCCTTCGTGTGAGAGCGTGTGGCCGAAGTAGCTTACCTCGGACACGCATATGTGACACTTGTCGGGGTTGAGCCTCACCCCTCGCTCCCTTGTGCGCTTCAGCATCGCTCTGAGACGCTGGTCATGTTCCTCTTTAGTCTTGCCGAACACTAGTATATCGTCCACTATGGCCGTCACACCGTCCAATCCTTCATATGTTTCATCCACGCGTCTCTGGAACTCGTCTTGAGCGGACACGATTCCGAATGGCAGTCTGAGGAAACGATACCTGCCAAACACTGTGTTAAATGTCGTCAACATTGAGGATTCAGTGCTCAGTTTGATGGCCCAATAGCCTGACCGCGCGTCTAACACGCTAAAGTACTCAGCTCCAGCAAGCTTTGTGGTGGCGTCCTCCAGCGTGGGGAGGGGGTAGTGAGGTCGTTGTATCACTTTGTTAAGAGCTCTGGGGTCTAAACACACTCTAAGTTTGCCTGTCTTTGGCTTCTCAACAATGACGAGTGCGTTCACCCATTCTGTGGGTTCTGTTACCTTACAGATTATGCCGCCTTTCTCCATGCTGTCAAGCTCGTCCCTCAGTTTGCTGCGTAGGGCGATGGGGATTCTGCGTGGCGGGCAGACGACCGGCGTTGCATCTGGTGTGACGCGGAAGGTGCACTCGCCTGGGAACTCTCCTATTCCCTGGAAAACATCTGCATACTCATCCATTATGCTCTGTGATGTGACATTGTTTTCCTCGCTCACAGCCATCACTATTTTTACCAAGTTTAGGTCACGGCATGTTTTCATTGCCATGACTGGTGGGGCGTTTGTGTCAATGACGTAAAAGTCCAGCATCATTGCATTGTCTCTGTACTTACATTTGAGTTTGCATGTGCCTTTCACGCTCAGCGCGCCTCCTCCATATTCAGTGAGTCTGTGTATTGCTGGTTTCAGTGTCACATTTTTGAACAGCGCCTGGAACAGGTTGGTGGGAATAGTATTGGCCTGTGCCCCAGTGTCTAGTTTAAACTTTACCTTCTGTGGAGGTGTGCCAATTCCAACCTCTACGTAAGCCTGCTCGTTGCTTTTTCCGTTGTTCTCTATTGAGATGCAGTCTATGTACAGCTCTGTCTGTTCTCCCACAGCGGTGCTCTCCACTGTAATGTTGTCGAAGTACAGTTCTTCCTGCTCTCTGTCAGTGGTGTACTCTTCTGGGTTCTCTCCGACGGCATGTACTGTGCCGCGGTAGTACTTTGTCTGTCCCTGGGAGCTAGACTTGCATACTTTAGCAAAATGATTGAGCTTCTTGCATTTAATGCATTGTTTACCCTTAGCTGGGCAAGTGGCTTTAGCGCCGTGTAGCCCTCCACAATAGCTACACGCCCTGGCGGCGGTGCTAACGTCCCTTTGTCTGAAGTTAGCGTTAGCTGCTTTGGGTGCGTTCGGTTTGTAAGTCTTTCTGCCTATTGCGTGCACCGTTTCATGTGTGCTGCCCTGGCCCATAAACTTTAGCTGTTGCTTTGCTAGCTCGTGTGAGCGGGCTACATCTATGGCTTTTTCTAGCGTTAGCTCAGCTCCCTGGCTAAGTAGCTTTTCTCTCACTCTGGGTGAGTTGGTGGCAAACACGATGCGGTCCCTGACCATCTCGTCGGCATTTGGGTAGCCACAGTCTTTGACTAGGAGCTTTAGCTCAGTTATAAATTGTTCGAAGGATTCACTCTCTCCCTGCATCTTTTCATGAAATTTATATCTGGCATAAATCGGGTTTGCTTTGGGGGTGATGTACTCAGTGTACTTATCGTAGTACGTTTCTAGCTTCTTGGCTTGTTCTCCGCTGAGTGTCCAAGTGTTGTGCACATCGCGCCCTTTTTCCCCTATCCAGAGCAGGAGGTAGCTGCATTTCTCCTCTTCATTCTTCCCGCGCAGGGGGCCCGTGAACATTAGCTCCGTTGTTTGTCGAAATCGTCTCCATGCTTCAGGTAAGTTCGCCGATTCCCAGTCCATCCGTGGAGCTGGAACGCCGTACGAATCCATATTGGGTATTTAAACTCCGCTACTCTGACACCATGTAATGATCTGTGCCCTCTGGCTATGTTAACTTATAACATTAATAAAGCAAGGACGACTTCTCTCGTGCTGGGTGTTTATTCACCGACCGGATTCCGACTGACGTTGTTACGTACATCACGTGACTTTGTTGTGGCGCTACGGAAAGCCGTAAGGGACATTAGCAAATCAAATATTACTAGCAAATATTACAAGTCTGATGGAGTCCGCTCCACTGAGAGTACACACATATGAGCATAAAGTGACAGCGTCGATCAAGCGGCGGTTTTTGACATCCGCTCCGAGGAGGGGAACGGCCACTTTTGCCGTGACAAAGTCCTAACCGAACCACTATCCTCCGAAACACAGCTCCACGTAGTGCCATAAGTGTGGATGGGGCTGCCCTTAGCGGCTTCCATGGGGGGGGGGGCATATCCACAGGGCAGGATGTCCACTCTCGATGCGGGCAGGACGCTCCTCTGCGTGCCCGTGTCGCTCAGGAACCGCCGTCCAGAAATGGTATCTTGGATGAAGAGCAGCCTGCCAGTTCGGCCGACGCACATGGCCACTACTGAGCGCCGGCCCCAGCGTTTCCCGCTGCGCTGAAACTGCATGGAGATCGGCACCGCCCGGGCTTAGCCTTGGGTCCAAACTTTGCGTGGTAAAAAACACAGGCCGTGGTCCTGCCGCCGTTGAGGAGCTGCTGCTGCGGCGGCGACTGTTGTGTCTCCAGGCCATGGTGAAAATGTTTGGGCAGGAAAAAACGCGGCCGTGCAGTGCTGTTGACAAGCAAGGAACAATTTATCAGCCTCCTCGGCCAGAGCACGACAGTCAGTGATGGCGGTGTTGGCTAAAGCAGCCCGTACCTGAGAAGGCAGCTGTCGCAGAAACAGTTGGATGACGAGGAAGTCGGGCTTGTGCTGCCCCAGGAGATCCAGCATCCTGTCCATAAATTCAGACGTCTTACTGTCACCGAGACCTTGTAGAGAGAACAGCCGGCTGGCCCGCTCAGCGTCAGAAAGTTCCAAGTTTTCAACAGGTGAGCCTTGGGTGTCTGGTTTTTATCCTGCTGCGGAGGATTTTTCGAGGAGGCTCACCACTCTGGTTGCTGTTGAACTGCCGAGAGCCGACACCACATAATAGCAGTATTTTGTGGCGTCCGCGGTAACTTCCCGCAATGCGAACTGCGCTTCTGTCTGGGCGAACCAAGCCGAGGCGGACGACTCCCAGAACTCCGGCAGCTTGAGAGAAACCCCATTAGTCGTCATGTTCATAAAGAGTTGTCTCTGGAAACGCCCCGCAGACAAACGTTGGGATCACAAATATGGAAATTGCAGGAAAGAAGAGATGGACAACTGGACTACACGAACGTGTGTGTCTTTTATTTCTCTATCCAAAACCAACAGCCCCAGCAACATGGCGCCGCCCCAACCAATCATCGTCGTAGCTCACCCTGTTAACCCGGAAACACTTTCTCAAATCGACCAGAATCGATTATAGGGAATTATGTCCATAGAGTCCGCTACACTTTAAACTTCATCTCAACAAAAGGCTATTCACAGCCAAAGAATACATTCTTGGGGCGTCCGGGTAGCGTAGCGGTCTATTCCGTTGCCTACCAACAAGGGGATCGCCGGTTCGACCAAGCCGGAAGCAACACGACGATGTCTGCGGGTGGGGAGCCGGATGTGGGTATGTTTTCTGGTCGCTGCACTAGCGCCTGCTCTGGTCGGTCGGTGCGCCTGTTGGGGGGGGGGGGGACTGGGGTGAATGGCGTGATTCTCCCATATACCCATAACCCCCCCTGGCAAAACTCCTCACTGTCAGGTGAAAAGAAGTGGCTGGCGACTCCACATGTATCAGAGGAGGCATGTGGTAGTCTGCAGCCCTCCCCGGATCGGCAGAGGGGGTGGAGCAGCGACCGGGACTCCTCGAAAGAGTGGGGTAATTGGCCAAGTACAATTGGGGAGAAAAAAAGGGGGGGTGGAATCCCTAAAAGAAATAAATTAATTAATTAATAAAAATGAGGAGGGGAAAAACATTTTTATGTGATACGTCAATGACCCTGTAATGACCTACTTTTCACTCTCACAGATGATAACACCGTTTCTGAATTAGCCGTGGAACTTCGGCATGTTTATTTCGCTCCATGCATAACGTGCACATAATCCGACTGACTCTCGTCTACCTTCCCGCCCCCCCTGGCTGCTCTGTTTTCTATCCCATAATTCCCTGTGTCCTTAAAGGTGTATTCCCCTAATACTGAACATCACAGACCCCAAGAGGGAACGTTTCTTTACCGCTTGACCCCCCCCCTCCTCCAAGGGTACGTGAGAGCAGAGGGTCAGTTATGAAGCAACATTCCTGGAGTTGGTGGAGACTGAAGCACACTGCAGCAACGTAGGATGCTTACCAATATGGGCGCTTAAACGGGTTCTCTGAGTCGAGGAGGACGGTCTCATTTCTCGCTTCTCACTACGTCACCTTGCTACCCAAAATATTAAAGTCATCCCTATTGCGTTCATGACCTTCATGTAATGCATCATTCCCACAAGTAAGACGATCCAGTCTGCCTTTGATTGTTTCCTGTCAATGGTCCCATTTGTTCCCCTGATAAGAAGTTAATGCATTTGTTGGTCCCGTAAGCTTTGGAAAATATCTTCCAGGCATCACCAGTCTTGTAGCTTAACCATAAACAACAACAGTTATAGCTGTTTAAGCATCGTATCACAAAATGAACCAACTTGATATGTAGCATGTCCTCCTTAGAGGCCATTAAGAGTATTCCTTGGCTTTTGCTGTGAGCATGTTATGAAAATGATTATCATACATTGTATGGTAAGCTGTTCAGAATACATATTAATATTTTTTTAGGTCAATAGAATATAAACACTACTGAACATATTCTGGACAGCAAGTGCTGGGAAATCTTACCACATAGGGATTTGATGCCCTGTTAGTAAGGGCAAAATTCAAATAATTTATAGCCACGGATAATATTAACATCCATCCACTAAGCAATCCAAACACATTTCCTTCAGTCTTGGTAGAAGTGTTTTAAAACCAAGACCAAGCATCATCTTGAGAACTGTCACCCTGCTGTCAGTCCTCCGAAGACTCACCCCTGCAAACCTTGCAGAAAAAAAGCAAGGCAAGGCCAAATGCTTCTGACCAAAAGTGTTAAGGTTTGTAGAACGAACCCAATAGCGACAACACAAGACAAAGTAAAGCACCAACCTGGCAGGACACGTAGAGGAGAGCCGGCCGGGCCTGGACAGAAGGGGGAGGCGCTTCAGGCGGAACTTGAGAATAGCTTCTTAAAAATGGGAAAACGTAAACTGCCCCCTTAATCCGAAAAGGAAAAAACGTAAACTGCTCCTTTAAAGTCCGAAAGGGAAAAAAACACAAACTGCTCCTTTAAAGTCCGAAAGGGAAAAAAACACAAACTGCTCCTTTAAAGTCCGAAAGGGAAAAAAACACAAACTGCTCCTTTAAAGTCCGAAAGGGGAAAAAACACAAACTGCTCCTTTAAGGTAGAAGTCCAACCGAGTAATAAGATCCACAGTGAGAGAGGAGAAATTAGAATATCAAAAACTTGATCTCAACTAGAAAATCACGATGGGAAAATCCAATGGGGAAAACACAAAGAGAGTTCTTCTCCGAACAAGCTCTCAAGGAGAACTGACACAAGGGAATAATCAAACAAGCAAAAACACGGAGAATACTACAATCTGTACTCCACCGGGAGACACAGAAATGTCACAAAACTCGAGACGAAGAATTTACTCACGGGACTGTTCAGGACGAACTCGCGACGAGTTCTGGAAAGCAAACAAACTTATACTAGAGTGGTTAACGAGTAGGTAGGCTGCAGGTGTTTCAGACGCGCCCTTCCCCCGCTCTCATTGCTGGTTGCCAGGTTGGTCAACAGACCGAGCCCTAACAGTACCCCCCCCTCTACGGGAGCCACCAGGCGACCTGCCAGGCTTGTCAGGGTGACGGCGATAGAACTCAGCGAGCAGACCAGGGTCCGTGATGAGCTGGCGGGATACCCAGCTTCGTTCCTCCACCCCATAGCCCTCCCAGTCAACCAAATACTGGAACCCCCGTCCCCTGCGTCGGACGTCCATCAGCCGACGGACCTTCCACTGTGGATGCCCATCCACAATCTCAGGGGGAGGCGGAGCTGGGGCCGGAGGCATAAGGGGGCTCTCGGAGACAGGCTTTACTCGGGACACATGAAAAACCGGATGGATCTTCATGGAGGCCGGGAGCTTAAGACGCACAACTGCAGGACTGGGTACTTCCTGGATCTCGAAGGGTCCAACGAACTGGGGATTCAGCTTCTTGGCAGAGGACTGAAGGGGGAGATCCTTGGTGGACAGCCAGACTCTCTGTCCGGGTTGGTAAGCTGGTGCTGTGGATCGGCGACGGTTAGCTCCTCGTCTGGCACGTTCCGTAGCACGGAGCAGCGCAGCCCTGGTGATCTCCCAGACACGACGACAGCGGTCCAGATGAGTCTGCACGGAGGGAACCTCCACTTCGGACTCCTGTGCAGAGAAGACGGGCGGCTGGTAACCCAGGGATGCCTCAAAGGGCGAGAGGCCGGTGGCGGAGCTGACCAGGGAGTTGACCGCATACTCGACCCAGGGGAGAAACTGACTCCAGGAGGTTGGCTTCTTGGCAGCGACGCAACGGAGAGCAGATTCCACACTCTGGTTCATCCTCTCAGTCTGTCCGTTAGTCTGCGGATGATATCCCGACGAAAGGCTGACCGAGGCGCCCAACCCCTTGCAGAAAGCACGCCACACACGGGAAACAAACTGGGGCCCTCTGTCTGACACAATGTCCTTGGGAAGTCCATGCAAACGGAAGACGTGGCTCATCAGGAGGTCAGCGGTTTCTGAAGCAGAAGGAAGCTTAGGCAAAGCCACCAGGTGAACACCCTTGCTGAAGCGATCCACCACCGTCAGGATCACTGTGTTGCCCTGAGACGGAGGAAGTCCAGAGACAAAATCCAACGCCACATGGGACCAGGGCCGACTGGGAATAGGAAGGGGCTGCAGCAGACCAGCCGGTGCCTGGTGAGAGGCCTTGCTGCGGGCACAGATGGTGCAGGCCATGACGAACTCCTTGACGTCCCTCCTCATAGTGGGCCACCAGAACCGTCGAGCTATGAAAGTGAAAGTGCGGTGGACTCCAGGGTGGCAAGCGAGCTGACTGGTGTGGCCCCATTTGAGGACCCGAGACCTCACTGAGTCCGGAACAAACAGTCGGCGAGGCGGCACGTTGCTCGGGGCTGGACTGGAGCGCAAGGCGCGCTTGACCACCGTTTCAAGGCCCCAGGTCACCACGCCAACGACCTTGGTCTCAGGGAGGACGGGACTTGGCTCCACCGTTACAGGTTCCTTAAGGTGTTGACGAGACAGAGCATCTGCCTTGGTGTTGCGGGAGCCAGGACGATAAGTCAGTGTGAAGTCGAACCGACTGAGGAAACTGGCCCACCGTGCCTGCCGACCATTGAGACGTTTGGTTGCCCGGATGAACGTCAGGTTCTTATGATCAGTCCAGATGGTAAATGGATGCTCTGCCCCCTCCAGCCAATGGCGCCATTCCTCAAGTGCAGCCACTACAGCGAGAAGCTCCCGATTACCAACATCGTAGTTCTCCTCGGCGGGAAGGAACCGGCGGGAGAAGAACGCGCAAGGATGAACCTTCTGGTCGGTCTCTGATCGTTGGGAGAGCACAGCCCCCAATCCGGTGTCCGAAGCGTCCACCTCAACTATGAACTGCCTCTTGGGATCGGGATGGAGTAGGACGGGGGCACTGGTGAACCTCTCCTTGAGCGACAGAAATGCAGAGCGAGCAGCTGGGGACCAGACGAACGGCTGAGAGGGGGAGGTTAGACGGGTGAGGGGTTCTGCTACAGAGCTGTAGTTTCGGACGAACCTCCTGTAAAAGTTCGCGAACCCGAGGAAGCTCTGCAGTTCCTTACGTGACTTAGGATCCGGCCATTCCACCACCGCTTTGATCTTGCGAGGATCAGCTCGAGTCTTGCCTCCCTCCACGATAAAACCTAAGTAGTCCACTGACTCAGAATGGAACAGGCATTTCTCAGCCTTGACGAACAGCCGGTTACGAAGGAGGCGTTCGAGAACCTGCCGCACGTGCTGGAGATGCTCCTCGAGGGACCTGGAGAAGATGAGGATGTCATCAAGGTAGACGACAACGAATTGGTCGAGTATGTCGCGAAGGATGTCATTCATGAGTGCCTGGAACACCGCCGGGGCGTTGGTGAGGCCGAACGGCATTACCAGGTACTCATAATGACCACGGGGAGTCTTAAAGGCTGTCTTCCACTCGTCCCCTTTCCGGATCCGAACGAGATGGTAGGCGTTCCGGAGATCCAGCTTAGTGAAGACAGTCGCCTGGGTCAGGGGTTCGAGGGTGGAGCTCATCAGAGGCAGGGGGTATTTATTCTTGATGGTGATGTCGTTGAGTTGGCGATAATCAATGCAGGGTCGGAGACCACCATCCTTCTTCTTAACGAAAAAGAAACCAGCTGCCACCTGGGAGGATGAGGGTCGGATGAGCCCTGCCGCCAACGATTCTGAAATGTAATCGTCCATAGCAGCCTTCTCGGGAATGGAAAGGCTGTAAAGACGACTGCTAGGGAGAGAGGCCCCAGGACGGAGGTTGATAGCACAATCATATGGCCGATGCCGAGGGAGAGACTTAGCCCGCGTCTTGCTGAAGACCTCCCCGAGATCATGATACTTGGGAGGAACAGAGGAAAGATCGGGAGGAGGGGCAATCGGAACAGTCTGGACTGCTGGACCAGGTGCGGCCTGAAGACACCGGGCGTGACAGGAGGAGCTCCACTCCAAAATGTTACCAGACGACCAAGCAATGTGTGGCTCATGCTGAGCCAACCAGGGACGCCCCAAGATCACAGGAACTAAGGGAGACTGGATGACGAAGAACTGAAGCCTCTCCACATGGTTTCCAGCAATAGTGAGAGACACGGGACAGGACTGTCGGGTAACACTGGCCAGGCGGCGCTCATCCAGAGCAAAGGCCTCTATTGGCCTCTCCAATTCCTCACATGGAATGTTAGCTTGAGCAGCAAACGTAGAGTCCAAGAAACACCCATCAGCTCCCGAATCGATGAGTGCGCCTACAGTGAGCCGCTGGTCTGCCCAAGCCAGGGTAACGCTCACAAGATGGTTAGCCGGAGCAGGATGGCGGGAACAGGAAAGACGGCTCACTAGGATCTCCCGGGGTCCCAGTGAGCCTAATCTTTTGGCTGCGTAGGACACTCGCTGATCCGGTGTCCCTTAAGACCGCAGTAAAGACAGAGACCTGCCTTGAACCGGGCCTCACGTTCAGCGGGAGTCAGTCGTGTACGCCCAAGCTGCATAGGTTCCTCCTCTGTCACTGTCTGGGAGGAGGAGAGGCTTGCCACAGGGGAAGTGGAGTGCGACGAAGAAGAGCCCCCTTCGGAAGCTCTGGATGGCTGAGAGGTAGAAACGGTTCCCCGTAGACCTCGCTCGCGGCTTCTCTCGCGGAGACGTCCATCGATGCGGATGGCAAGGCTGATAAGGTCGTCGAGAGAGGTAGGATCCTCCCGGGTGGCTAGCTGATCCTTGACGGCATCGCTGAGGCCCCTACGGAAGGTTACCCGAAGTGACTGGTCGTTCCAGCCACTCTCAGCCGCAGCCAGCCTGAACTCGACTGAGTAGTCAGTGACACTGCCACTGCCCTGCTGGATCCTGCTCAATCGGACACCCGGATCCTGACCGTACACTGGATGATGGAATACCTTCCGAAGCTCAGCCACAAAGTCATCGTAGGAAGAGCAGAAACTGGCCCCCATGGACCAGGAAGCAGTGGCCCACTGAGCAGCGCGGCCAGTCAGCAGGTTAGTCACGTAAGCAACTCTTGCAGCATCTGTGGTGAACCCCCTGGAATGGTGGGCGAAGACAAGCTCACACTGCATGATGAACGTGGCACAGGTCTCAAAGTTGCCATCAAAAGGCTTGGGATTGGAGATACTGGGCTCCCGGAAATCCGAAACATAAACGGTAGGATTGTCTAAGGCAACGGCTGCGGGCACTGCTGGAGGAGGGGCGGCCGGAACTGGTGGGACAGCTGGCTGGATGGTGATAGCCGCTGTGAGAGTTTGCAACTGCTTAAGAACCTCCTCTTGTTGGCTCGCGAGCGCCGCTTGCTGGGCCGAAAGAGAATCCACCGAAGCCTGGAGGGGTTGCACCTGAGCCCGGAGGCCCTGCATGGCAACAGCGGCCTCTTGTAGTTGCTGGCCGTGGGAGGCTGTAAGCTGAATCTGCTTATAGAGAGCAGCCTGGACAGGATTGGCGTCTAGGTTGTCTGGGTTCATAGTGAGGGCGAGTTCGTACTGTTAAGGTTTGTAGAACGAACCCAATAGCGACAACACAAGACAAAGTAAAGCACCAACCTGGCAGGACTCGTAGAGGAGAGCCGGCCGGGCCTGGACAGAAGGGGGAGGCGCTTCAGGCGGAACTTGAGAATAGCTTCTTAAAAATGGGAAAACGTAAACTGCCCCCTTAATCCGAAAAGGAAAAAACGTAAACTGCTCCTTTAAAGTCCGAAAGGGAAAAAAACACAAACTGCTCCTTTAAAGTCCGAAAGGGAAAAAAACACAAACTGCTCCTTTAAAGTCCGAAAGGGAAAAAAACACAAACTGCTCCTTTAAAGTCCGAAAGGGGAAAAAACACAAACTGCTCCTTTAAGGTAGAAGTCCAACCGAGTAATAAGATCCACAGTGAGAGAGGAGAAATTAGAATATCAAAAACTTGATCTCAACTAGAAAATCACGATGGGAAAATCCAATGGGGAAAACACAAAGAGAGTTCTTCTCCGAACAAGCTCTCAAGGAGAACTGACACAAGGGAATAATCAAACAAGCAAAAACACGGAGAATACTACAATCTGTACTCCACCGGGAGACACAGAAATGTCACAAAACTCGAGACGAAGAATTTACTCACGGGACTGTTCAGGACGAACTCGCGACGAGTTCTGGAAAGCAAACAAACTTATACTAGAGTGGTTAACGAGTAGGTAGGCTGCAGGTGTTTCAGACGCGCCCTTCCCCCGCTCTCATTGCTGGTTGCCAGGTTGGTCAACAGACCGAGCCCTAACAAAAAGCTTGCTATTGCAAATGTTAGCTATACTGTAATGTGTTATCTTTTCAAAAAACGACATTAAAGCTGCAATAAATCTGTTAGGTTTTGAACTCATTTCTACTTTTGATCTCTGTTTTCCATCTCTACAACAGGATCTTAACAACATGGCATATGGTAGTTATTATAATTGCTGGAGGAAAAAAAACTAAGTGCAAGGAACAAGGGTATGCAAGAGAGAAAATGAATGAGAGCAAGAGCACAACCCGAGAGAAAGGCAGAGGAGCAGAAAGATGTTTATTCCAACCACTAATTTTCCAAGAGACTAATTTTCTCTTAACCACTGTGTGGGTCTTTAAGGCATTAGTCCCAGTAGAGTCATTATGTTGCATATTGCACACAAGGCTTACTCTAGTCACAAAGGGCATCTTTCCATTTCAGTAATGGCTATGGTGACAAAAAAAAAAAATTACTAACAGACAACCAACTCCAGCATACAATCAAAACTGGACGCTTTAGAAAGTCTAACAAATGACAGCAACATCTTTAGACAGTATTATAAACTTTATACACTTTATACAACATATGCAGATATGTCCAACATGTCACCATAAACCAGAATAGGTCTAGCAGATAGGAGCACTCAGCTTTTTCTGCAATTAAAGCCTTAGACCCTTTTGCCTCAACCTCTTCAGAAGACTTTGAGAATGCACCCATAAAAAAATGCAACTATATATAACGAGCCGCTTAATACCCGGGGCGTCCGGGTAGTGTGGCGGTCTACTAGTTGTCATCAGACCATAGATATGAGATAGTACGGGCCTACTCTACCTCCTCATTGGCTCAGTAGGCCGTTATCGTCGATCCGTTCGTTTGATCACGGCCAAGGCTCTGATCACGGCACGAGCGCCCACTGTTTCTTTGCGTTAAAAATGCAATATTTTAAGATGGTTTCTGCATTAAAATGCGCATGTGCATTTTACGTTAATAATTATTACGATAATTGTTACCTCCAGCTTGGTCGGGACGTCCCTACAGACACAATGGGCAGTGCGTGCGGGTGGGAAACCGGATGTGGGTGTGTGTCCTGGTCGATGCAGTAGCGCCTCCTCTGGTCGGTCGGGGTGCCCGTTCAGGGGGAAGGGGGAACTGGGAGGCATGTGGTAGTCTGCAGTCCTCCCCGGATCGGCAGGGGGGTGGGGGGTGGAGCAGCGACCGGGACGGCTCAGAAAATAGGGTAATTGACCAAGTATAATTGGGGAGTAAAAGGGGGGGGGTCGCTTATCCTGAGGCGGAATAATCATTCAAAACATCCATAGCTGCAGTAAATGTAAATGTGCGATGCTGACGCCAAAAGCCAGCCTAGTCCTGTGCAATACTGTAGGCTGAATACATCGTTCTAACGAGCCTTTCAACAGAAGACTACAATCTGAAGGCGAGCTCATGTTGCAGCTTTTCAGTATCAGAGGGTCCACATTTAATGGTAGGAGTGAAAAATCTTCCTGATTTCGAAAACTTCTTTGTAGACTAATTTAAAGATAAAGATATTCTAAAAAAAATTATCGAACAGTTTGTTTGTTTTTGTTTTTTGCTAATTTTACAGTGCACTGATGTACTGTAGACTTCAGTCCAGATTCAGGTAATATCAAAATGAATTTGATGCCCTATTATTGTCCATCTATTTATTGAGAAACGAATCTTATTTTGTTTTAATACAAACACCACGTGAACCATTTGTGCTGCTGAAATCGTCACCCCAGCATTACTGATATTGCATGATAAAGACCTAATAGGCTATCCGTCTACTGCATGACCTGAGGCTTTTGTGATTTGTTAACACAATAAATCTAATGGCCTTGTAATACAGCCAAAGTATAAAGTATTAGCAATATCTTACATGCCCACTATAATTTCTGCCTTTGTTGATTTGTGCGTGTAGGAGGCCTTGGAGGTTAGCAGTGTGAGTAGATTACAACATTTACGATATTAAATTTCATCAGCATGAGAGAAGTTAGGCTCTAGTAGTTACCATACATATATATATATATATATATATATATATGTGTGTGTGTGTGTGTATATATAAATATGTGTGTGTGTGTGTGTGTGCGTGCGTGCGTGCGTGCGTGCGTGCGTGCGTGCGTGCGCGTGTGCGTATGTGCACCCTCTCTCTCTCTCTTCCTCTCCCCTCTCTCTCTGATCCGTGCAATACCAAAATAATGAAATGCAAGATAAGTACATGACATGAAAAAAAAAGGTATCCATGTTGGTAGATAAACACTTAAGATAGACACTTAGGTAATATAAAACCAACAACGTGAGTTATTTGCAAAGAGCTGACACATTGACTGTTACATATAAATGTTATGGCTGCACATTTTCCAAGCTGGACAGGTGGATAGGCGCAAGTCTGCATGCACCTGTACACCTACTATGTGTGATTTAGAGTGAACAGGATTTGGTTTGGTCTCTGGTAAGTCCATATAAGGACTATGAAACTTGTAAATACTGAATCATTGAGATGTTTGTACACAGCTATACACTCCTAAACGCAAAGCCATACATATGAGTAGGAGATATTGAAGGGAGGAGGGAATGAGGTCACCGCAGACTGAACAAATGGCCAGAGAGTAAGATGTTTGTACATACACAGCAGTTATTTGAAGCTAATGTACACACACACACACACACACACACACACACACACACACACACACACACACACACACACACACACACACACACACACACCACCCCCACTGAGACTTGCATCCTTCTGAGCTCTGAAGCTGATTAGGGGTTTTAGGTGAGGTTAGAAAACACATCCCATCTCTCTGACAAATGTATGTACACATACACACACACACACACACACACACACACACACACACACACACACACACACACACACACACACACACACACACACACACACACACACACACTCAAACATCTGTCAGATTGTGTCAGCTCCACATCTCTCATCCTCTGCCACCTTCCTCTTCGCTCACTGGTTCCATTCATCAAATGCTGCACCATTGTTTAAGGTATGGGAAATGACCTCACCAGCCCAGATGATTCTTATACAATGATCCATAAACACGGACACACAAGCAAAAATAGACCATGGGAAACTAACTTCACAATAGTTAGATTGTTTTACGCTCTTTCTGCAAACTGTGCGGCACTAGTAACAACCTCGTGATGCGGTGTTGGCCAGTGTGTTAGAGGCATATAACCTTTATCCTCTGAAGTTTACAGCCTCTTTACTACCTCATCCCGCATACAATGTACCAATCTCACACCGTTATCACTTGTCTTGCATCTACAATGAATTTTAATGGAAAAGAAAGGTGGAGGGACAATGTTTTCTTACACAAAAGACTACTTAAAGTGAATTAGAATTTCACCTGGACACCAAACCTACCTGAAGGCTTCACTACTCTCCTGTGGGTTCATTATGTTTCCTTTTGGTACCACCTTTATGTAGTATTTTGGCACTTATACGTAAATATAACTTGCTATAGAGGATTGTGATGTGTGTGTCTTTCACACTGAGTGGAGAGTGGCTGATATCACTTCAGATGCACAGAACGGCAATCAGTCATTTTTGCTGGCTATTTGGTGAGCTGATAGGGGTCTAAGATATGAAGCCACAAAGCCACTTTATTTGATATTGTATTCTTACAACGAGTTGTATCCGTACAATTGTATAGGAGCAGAGGGCAGCTGCAGCACCCGGGGACCAACTCCAGTTCTTCTTCCCGTTGCCTTGCTCAGGGACCAGACAGAAAACTTAACCTTAAAATGCGTGTCTTTTTGATGGTGGGAGGAAACCAGAGCACCCAGAGGAAACCCACACAGACATGGGGAGAACATGCAAACTCCATGCAGAAAGGACCTGGGATGGCCTGGGGTTCAAACCCAGGACCTTCTTGCTGTGAGGCAACAGTGCTAACCACTGGAAAGATCACGTAAGTAATCTGCAGTGTTCTTACACAGAGCAGCACAATCTCTCTATAATGTCTCCCTACTTAGTGGGCCATCATGGATAATTCAAGGATACCACTACACAGAAGTCATGGGTCACGTTGGAAGATGAAAAAGACATGGAGAGAGAGGGAGAGAGAAGAACAGATAAACTCTAATCTTCAGGCCATTGAATCTGTGATTGATTGGGGATTACATACTGTGATTGTCTCTTTGGCCTTGTGGCTTGCTATGTAGAGAAACATGAAGCAGCTCACACAGAGACAGACAGAGCAAAAGAACAGCTGACACACAATAACGCACAAACACCCACAGACACACAAGTGCAGACCCAACCTATAAATAAATGTGCACTCGGCACATTCATGTACACATACACATACACATATACATATACATAGTATACATATACATGTGCTCTCGGCACTTCAAACTACTATGTATATGTGTATAGAGATAGATAGATAGATAGTAAAATAATTGTAATCTGTTAGTGTTTTTATTTGATTTTGGGTCTGTATGTGTGTGTGTGTGTGTGTGTGTGTGTGTGTGTGTGTGTGTGTGTGTGTGTGTGTGTGTGTGTGTGTGTGTGTGTGTGTGTGTGTGTATAATCTCTGGCACTGTTGGAATGTGGAGTGTGTGTTTGGAGAGTGTTCAAGGGGAGCTCACAGGATTATGATGACTATTGCGTCTGTGTTTTGGGACATGAGAGGAGAATAAACCCTAAGAGATGGAGAAAGATGAAGAAAGGCCCACAAAGGAAGACAAGCAAGCTCAACAGAGAAAGGGGAAATACACAGGATATAAATGTGCCAATTCAGGAAGGGGACGTGTACCGTCAGTCATAAAGTTAGTAACCAAATGAGAAAAGGGATAGAAAAACTGTTTGTGATGCTGGATTATTCTTCGGGGGGGAAGCGTCTGTGTTTGGCCCAGTGTTCCAGCTGTGGGCAGTGGATTATGCTGTTATTCATGGGAAATGTCTGGCTGTCCCTCTCAGCCTTTTTCCATCTCTCCATGAGCTGCAGTGTTGACAACTTTTTATGAAGGAGGTTTTGAACAGGAAAATGTATCTTTGCCTGCCTGTGCACACATACCTGACAGCACTCACATCCGTTTAGCAACACTAGCATGTGCTGGGGCTGACAGCCTGCTGACATGTTCAAAGTACGCAACAACAAACCAAGTTAAGGACATAGCGACAGAGAATGGAGCAAACCCTTGGCAGCAGAAGCATCGTCACACCATGTCTGGTTGCACTTGCAGCACTAATCCACATTTCTCTTTTTCAACATGACAATCCTACACACACAGTGCACAGGCTTATACACACATACAGAAGTCCAACAGACAAGCACAAATACACAGTCACACATGCCAACGTACACACTAACAAATTACTGTTCAACTGATGCTGGGGCTTTATCACTGGGTGAGAGAAAAAAGCAATCACACCAGATGTCACAGCAGCTCAACACATCAGCATGTCGCGACAATCCCTTTTATTATTGCATAATATGTATACCCCCTTTCTTTCAAATCCACAACCCTCCTGCCAGCTGTATGTTTGACCCCATCTTGGTCTGATTACATTGCTGCACCTGTTACAATGGGGCAAGGGATAGCCCTTTCATTCAGCTAAAGCTCTACAACTGGTCGCACTGCCAGCTGTACGGCGGGCCACATCTCAGTCTGATTACACCCCAGCACCTGTTAAAACCAGCCAAGGTTTACTCCCCACACAATTACAGAATCGATGGGACTAGGGCAACGGGTAGCACTGATTGACTGGTTGAAAAAATAAAAGGATGGAAAAACAAAGCCTTTTCAAATTGCATTTGCCCATTAATGCAGTAGAGATACATGGGGGTTTTGTGGAGCCTACTGAAGAAAAAAAAAGTATCTGTGCACCAAACAGATCAGGTGTAAAACCACAAATGACTAAGGGATTTGGTGACCATGATGTATGAACCTCATGCAAGTACAAACGTAAAGAGTCATTTGATGCACCCTAACACCGTCAAAACATCAACGCTTTGTGATCATTGTGAGGAATAAGCTACATCAAAGTTCAACTTAGACTACAACTAAGCAATGAATATGAGGTAGTCACCCTCTAAACCAAAATTAATTCCAAATTAAAAGGTAAATAAAACAGAATGAGAACCCCGGTCCGCAACAATATCCTGAAACTATAGCCAATCAAAAAAAATAATGAAAAATAACGAATTCATCAAAGGCATTAATCATTATCGGCTGCCACTCTCATTTTTGATATTCTAATACTAAGAACAGTTGATTTATAATTTGGGTAACAATTAAGTCCAAGTCATCAATATATCATTAGTGGTCCAAAATCCATTCTTTGGTGTCAGTGTCAACGCAAAATGGACGCCACCAATCCCCCGGTCATATGCACAGTTATTACCATTACGACTTGGCGTGCAACCTAATTGTCAGCGAACGCATAAACATAACTACAGGGCTGAGAGAGGTTAGGGGGCATTAAAAGTAAGGAAAGGGCGTGATCTCTACCTTGAATGAGACAATTGGTTATCCAAAACATCCAAAGTCCGGCGTTTTCCATGTCCAAATCACCGCTGCCAGCTTCTCGATACGCGTAAATTCCCCCGAACGTGTATCTCCCAAGTGCGCAGCCTCTCGCGGTCCTCCCCGCGGCGCCCCGTGCCGGAGTCACGGCGGGCCTAAGTGAAGGGGACGGTCACACAGGTGGGCGCAGTGACGTCCCCATGCGCAAAAAAACAAAAAAAGGAAACGGATGTGAGTTTAAAAAGGGATCTTGCGTTTACACTGGGTGATATTTCACACTCGGCGTGTTTCCTTCTCCCATTCTCCTCCACTTAGTCCCGTTTCCGTTTGACTCGTCACCGCGATGAAACTCTCAGCGCGCGGTGGAGGCTTGGCGGCGGATAAAGCAGCTTAACGCGTGGGCAGATTATTTCCGAGATAGCCTTCCCCCAGTAGCCGACAACACATTTTCATTATATGAGTGTGGGAGAATTTTCTTCTCGACACAATGTTTTTCAAAGTCAATCTATCAGGGTCCAATAGTTCATCAGTCAATGTCTAACACGTACGAGTCTGATGGGAATAGGTTTATTGTTAGTATCACAAAAACTAAGTACAACAATATACCGAGTTGGTCCATGGAGCAGCTGCCTGACCTGCTGATGCACACACCTTTATGCCACGACTTAGTCCCACCTACTGTGGGGCTTAACCTTTGACCACACCTTTTTGATTTTAGAGAATAGAATCACCCCAAATGTATACTCCATTATTTCCTTAGTTATAAATTGATAGGTACAGTGCATAGGTACAGTGATTGCATAGGTATTAATATAAACTCACAATGAGGTCAAAAGACTTATGTTTCCAAATGTGGCTAAATGCTGTGCATGTGCTTGAGCAAGCTAAAATCAGATGTAGATCAAAGGTGAAATCAAAATGATATCAAAGTGCAGTCAAAATTACATCAACTTTCTAAAGCACCAGTCTCAGTAAACGAAATTAGTACAATCTAACATAATGATGATGAATAGTGGTGGGGAAGAGAAGATCTTTTGTGCTTCAACCCAGATGCTTTACGCATCGTTAAGGGCCACCGCTGTGGAGAGGTTACAAGCACATTCGATGCACGGTGGCACTGATTCCTCTGTCTGCCCTGGAAGGCTGTCCAATTTCCACTGTAAGCTGTAGAGGATGTTCCGCCACATGATGTTGTCATGTTCACAACCTCAAACTTTGTTCTTCGAGCGACAATCACAGCATGACGACCTATGAACTCATCCAAAGCTGCAGGCATCCACATAGGTTCAGGATACATCAAAGACTGAATTATCAGTTCTTCAGCCAATACTTGGCATACAATACTGCAGTCTAGGGACAGGTGGACTCAGCAGGAGTACAAACAGTGTCATTTTTTACAACAATACTTATTCTAGTAAATGCGGAACAAAGTTCAGCAGTTGATTGGGGCAAACAAGAGATGGAAGGATCCACCTCTCATTCCCCAAAACCATCAAAAAAGAGTGTCTGATCAGGTAGAAATTGAAGCACCAATGCCCTCATGGTGACATTGGTCAGATGGTCATAGTAAACTTCACAAAAGGAGCAGGAGTACTCCATGTGTTGTCTCACTTAGGCCAGTATCTATGTCTCTGTGTCCGCTACCTTGAAAATGGCATAGTCGGCAATGTGGTCCCCTGTACGTGCATAAACATCCAAATCAATCAGACTGCCCTCCACAGAGGGAGCTGTGGGGATAGCAGGGGTCAAATGAAATTGTCCGGACATAAAAAACTGTCCACACTCGGCAGCTGTCATCTGTTTAACCACAGCTGAGATCAATGGAGCTAGGCAACCTAGAGCAATTGTCAGCAGCACCACTATTATCAATGCTATACCCATCCCTATCTTGGCAAACAGTGCACCCCAAGGTCGGCCGAATGTTTTTTCAAACCAGTCCATGTCTCATATACCATGACCAGCATTCTCTTTGAGTTCTATCACCAAATTGTCAAGCTGGGGCATGGCTCTCGTGAATGTGTCATTGGGAGCAGTGTTAATAGGGATGAATGCATAACAAGCATCACTGAACACTGCACAAACTCCTCCTTTCTCCGCTAGCAGCATATCCAATGTCATCCTGTTCTGCCATGTCATTTGTGATGTGGCTTGGACTTGCTCAGCTAATGCCTTTAGTGCAGTGTTAGTGTAGTTAACAAATCGTTGTTGTTTGTAATACAGGTCCTTTCGAAAAGTTAACACATTGCCACCACAAGTTCTGTTGCATTAAATAGTACTGCTGCAGTTCTGTCAGACTGGTCCTGTAGTGATTCTCAACTAGGCTTCGCTTAGTGCGATTGGTGGGATGTCCTTCAGTTGATAGGAATATTATTAGTAAATTATCAAACCTAGCACGCACATGCCCCCTTGCAGGCCGCATCCTAGCCTGCAGAGTGGGTACCATGGTCTCAAATGAACGTGCCTTCTCACTGTCTCCATCCTCCTGAGGTGTAACTTCCTCAGCCTGTCCTTTCATTGCTCCTTGTAGATCCTCTCTAACTTCCCTTAGTGTTCCTCCCGGTTCCTCAGCTCTGCAACACTGGTTGAGATGATACCAAACAGTCTTACTTTCAACCTTGAGTGCAGTGGGAGTGGTCAGAATCACTTTATAGGGTCCTTCGTGCCTTTTCTTATTCCACTTTCTCTTGAACACTGTGATGTACACCCAGTCTCCCGGACTTACTGCTTAAAGGTTTTCTGGGATATCAGTTGTTCTTCGCCCGGTGGCACCTTTCACCTGTTGGAATATAAGCTTGTGTATTGAGGTTAGATGCTGCACATAGTCAGCTCCTGCTGGAGCTGCTCAAGTGGAGGTCCATAGGACCTCTGAGGTATGGTACTGGCATGGGGTGCCCCGTTAGCATTTCATACGGCGTTAGATGCGTGCTTCTGTTAGTTTGCATTCTCATACTCATCAAAGCCAAAGGCAGTGCTTCCACCCAATTAAGCATGCTGTTGCTGTCTGCACATTTTTTTGCTATTTTTGCTTTTAGGCTACCATTAGCCCTTTCCACCATCCCCTGTGACTGTGGGTGGTAGACACATCCAATTCCCAATGTTTTGATGACCAATGCCATTGTTTTTGCTACAAAATGTTCCCGACTGTCTGAACTAATCTTGTCTGGTATGTGAAACCTGAGAAACGCCTCTTTACACAAAAACTTTGCCACTGATGTTGCATCTGGTTTGGCAGTGGGTATGGCTTCCACCCATCTACTGAATCTGTCCACTACCACTAGCATGTATCTCTTGTGTTGCACTTGTGTGATCATGTCGGGACTCTATAGTTCTGCTGGGGAACTTCAACACTCACGTGGCAAACGATGGAGAAACCTGGAGGGGCGTGATTGGGAGGAACAGCCTCCCCGATCTGAACCCGAGCGGTGCCTTGTTATTGGACTTCTGTGTGAGTCGTGGATTGGCAATAACAAACACCATGTTCAAACATAAGGTATTTCATAAGTGTACTTGGTACCAGAACACCTTAGGCCGAAGATCGATGATAGACTTTGTGGTTGTATCATCAGATCTGTAGCCATATGTTTTGGACATTCGGGTGAAGAGAGGAGCAGAGCTGTCAACTGATCACCACCTGGTGGTGAGTTGGATCAGATGGTGGGGAAGGCTGCTGCACAGACCTGGCAAACCAAAACGTGTAGTGAGGGTGAACTGGGAACGTCTGGCGGAGGCCGCTGTCCGTGAGGTCTTCAACTTCCACCTCCGGAAGAAGTTCTTGTGTATCCCGAGGGAGGCTGGGGACATGGAGTCTGAGTGGGCCATGTTCAAAGCCTCTATTGTAGATGCGGCAGGCAGGAGCTGTGGTCAAAAGGTCATCGGTGCCTGTCGAGGCGGCAACTGAAAAGCCCGCTGGTGGACACCTATGGTGAGGGGAGCCATCAGTCTGAAGAAGGAGGCCTTTCGGACTTAGTTGGCCCAGGGGTCTCCAGACGTAGCAGACAGGTACCGGGAGGCCAGAAGGGCTGCTGCTTTGGCAGTTGCGAAAGCAAAAACTCGGGTGTTGGAGGAGTTCGGCGAGGCTATGGAGTAGGACTTTCGGTTGGCCTCAAGGAAGTTCTGGCAAACCATCCGGCGACTCAGGAAGGGGAAGCAGAGCTTGACTCAGGCTGTGTTCAGCCGGGGAGGGGAACTATTGACCCGGACTGGGGATGTTGTCGAGCTGGGGGAAAGAACACTTTGAGGAGCTCCTGAACTCGACTAACACGTGCTCAGTAGAGGAGGTAGAGTCTGAAGACTCAGGGGAAGCCCCACCCATATCCCTGGCAAAGGTCTCTGAGGTAGTTAAGAAGCTCCTCGGTGGCAAGGCGCCGGGTGTGGATAAGATTCGCCCTGAGATGCTGAAGGCTCTGGACATTGTTGCTTGGTTGACACGCCTCTTCAGTGCTGCGTGGTGGTTGGGGACAGTACCTGTGGAGTGGCAGACTGGGGTGGTGGTTCCCATGTTCAAAAAGGGGGACCAGAGGGTGTGCTCCAATTATCGGGGCATCACATTGCTCAGCCTTCTTGGGAAAGTCTGCTCTAGGGTGCTCGAAAGGAGGCTCCAACCAATTGTCGAATCTCAGATCCAGGGGGAACAATGCGGATTCCATCCTGGCTGTGGAACAACGGACCAACTCTTTACCCTTAAATATGAGAGAATTTTATTCTCGACACACTGTTTTTCAAAGTCAATCAATCACGGTCAAATAGTCAATCAATCAACGTCCACTACTTACAAGTCTGATGGGAATAGATTTATTGTTAGTATCACAAAAACTAAGTACAACAATATACCGAGTTGGTCCATGGAGCAGCTGCCTGACCTCCTGATACACACACCTTTATGGCACGACTTCCACCTACTGTGGGGCTTAACCTTTGACCACACCTTTTTGATTTTAGAGAATAGAATCACCCCAAATTTATACCCCATTATATTTTTATTTGTGCTCTTTAGTGGTATTAACATGTACTATACTGTACTTCTTAATACAAATTTTTTTCCGTAGGTGTTTTGTCATCATTTATTGACACAGGATTATACACCACTTACCGTTGTTTCCAGTTGCAACATATCTAGGATAAAAAAAAAAACCAAACTGTTTATCACATATCTAAGATTAAAAAAAATAGCTGCATTTGATTTGTAATAATCATACATTCTACACAGGTAAACCCTTACATTGTATATCTAAACTTTGTTGATTATTAACCTTATGTAGATAGATAGATAGATAGATAGATAGATAGATAGATAGATAGATAGATAGATAGATAGATAGATAGATAGATAGATAGATAGATAGATAGATAGATAGATTATTTTATTAGCCACACGACCAAGGCCGGTGGAATTTGTTTTTGGTACACTTTACACTCTGCAGCACAATACATACATGGACAACAACAGGCACTCCACATATTACCATGAACAATACAGTTACACAGTAATAGAAATAGACATATCAGGCTTAACAGGTGAGTGGTGGTGTTTATGCCAATGTCGTGTGAGGAGGGGACTATAGGGAGGAATTCAGAGTCCTTATGGCTAGGGGAAAAAACTGTTTGCGAAGCGTTTAGTCTTAGTTGACAGTGACCTGTAGCACCTCCCTGAGGGAAGGAGCTGGAAGAGGTGATGAACAGGATGTGAGGGGTCTGAGGTTATCTTCTTTGCTCACTTTACAGTCCGGTTAGTATGTAGAGATTCAACTGAGGGGAGTGGGATACCTATGATTTTGGGTGCCTTGTTGACAATCCACTGCAGTTTTTTCCATGTTTGACTGTCTGTGCCGCCATACCATACTGTAATAGAAGATGTTATGATGGACTCCGTAATGGCTGAGTAAAACAGAACGAGCAGTTGATGTTTGATCTGATATCTTTTAAGTTGCCTAAGAAAGTAAAGTTGTTTTTGAGCTTTTGCAATGATGTGTTCAGTGTTAATTTTCAATTTCAGGTTATTGCTAATGTATGTTCCAAGGAATTTAAAAGAGTCGGTGGTGGTGATGGGGTCTACGTTCATTTGTATGGGTATTTTAGGATTCGGCATGCATCGGAGGTCAATAATGAGTTCTTGGGTTTTAGCTGTATTGTAGCGAATTCACGGGGGCAGCTCGGGATGCCGCATCTGGGACGCGAACCCGTGGCCCCCACACCGCAAGCGACTACGTTAATCAGTCGACTAAAGGGTCCAACCCATTAGCCAAGGGCTAACGTGTCTACTTATCCATGCACGTTACAGTTTAAGCAGAAGATTGTTGTTTGCGCACCAAGTGACAGCGTGGTCTACTTCAGTGCGGTACTGGGTTTCATCATTGTCGGAGATGAGGCCTACAATGTATAAAGGCAAACCTAATGATGTAAATACTTAAATTATTTCCCACAAGAGTAAAACAAACTAGTGTTTTTTTTCTGGAGATTGACTTGTTTCTATTTTAGGGGCATCTCCTTTCATAAGTCTATATAGTGGGATAGTTAAGCTAACTGTCCCGCCTGGTGAAGCACCTTAATATTGCTACATTGAATTAGCCCTTTAAAGGCCTGTGAAGTTTATCTTCCACTTTCCCAAATCTGTTGATACCAAATTAGGTAACGCTTTACATTAAGAGCATGTAATAAGTGTTAGCTAATAGGTAATAAGGCCCTTATAAGTCCTTATAAAATGTTTATTAACATTATTGTGTATTAATAAGACTAAAATAAGTGTTAGTAATTAATACGGCCCTTATAAGTAATAACTTTTGCAGTTTGTCGACTATAAAAATTTCTTTAATAACTTTTAACCATGAAGGTCCTTAGATGCTACGTGCAGTGTTATGCAGATTGGAGTTACAATCTGATGAGTGCGGAAAAAGTTGGGTTTTGCAACTTTCACAAGTGCCACCTAGTGACCGAAAACGTGTTTATGATGCTATTATTAACGCTTAAATAGTCTTACATAATAATGTTAATAAGCAATTTATGAGGGCCTTGTTACCTATTAACTAACACTTATTACATGCACTTAATGTAAAGTGTTACCCTAAATGGATGGGGGGGGGGTGTTTGGACTCCTCTACTCTTTTCTTCTTCATCTAGCTAATCTTACTTCATTTAACACAATGGGGTCAGTACCAAACAACTGGCTTTCTGCAGTCACACACGGGTGTAGCTGAGGGGGGAGGTCATGACCCCAAAAGTGAAACCTCCAAAAGGCCCAATAAAGTGTGTTCAATGAAACCAAGTAACCATTAGCAGCAGAATAAGGTCACAGTCACTATGATGTTTTAAGCCTGAAATATCCATTATTTGGCAACTCACTATGTCATACATACACACACCATCTACTATATTTCCACTATATTGCAAAGTGGAAACCGTTTATAGTGTAGTTCTGTTTATATTATCTGGTAACTGTGATTCAAACATCCTGCTTAAAGGGGTAATTTTGGATCTTTCATACATATATTTTTAAAACCACGGTCATTCAGTAAATCTGTTGTTAAATTGTTTATCTATTTTGCCACTTGCTCTGAAAATCTGAGAATTACCAGTTAACCTAAAAGTCACGTAAGGTTAACTCTCAGCCTGCTGTTATTCAAAATGCACATTAGGTAACATTTACTGATGTTATTCTAATTTGTAATCTAATTTCAAATTGTGTTTTGAAGCGGCTGTAAAAAAAAAAAAAAGAACCGAAAAAAAAACTGTATATAGTGATCATATTGGCCTGGTTGGATGTGACCACCGTAGCAATAGTGGGTCAAAAGACAGTCTGTATAAGATATCCTGTGCTCAGAATAACAAGGTCCACTTCTGGGGGGAAAACACCCAGCTGACTAAAACCCTGCTCTACCACACCAAATTTTGCTGGTCAATCAAAAGACAGTCACACCTGGGGTGGCACGGTGGCCCAGTAGTTAGCACTGTTGCCTCACAGCAAGAAGGTCCTGGGTTTGAACCCCAGGCCATCCCAGGGCCTTTCTGTGTGGAGTTTGCATGTTCTCCCCGTGTCTGCGTGGGTTTCCTCTTGGTGCTCCGGTTTCCTCCCACCATCAAAAAGACATGCATGTTAGGGTTAATACTCTTGTCTGTGTCCCTGACCAAGGCAACGGAAAGAAGAACTGGAGTTGGTCCCCAGGCGCTGCAGCTGCCTACTGCTCCTATACAATAAGACACATTCATTGTAACCAAACAACTGTACAATGGCAGAATAAAGTGGCTTTCTTCTTTCTTTCTGGCTTTCTATATTAAAGACTGCATGTAAATCATCACCGAACAAGCAGATGCAAGAAACACGATCAACACATTGTCTCTCACATGTCAGTATTTCAATTCATATTTAAGTAATAGTCTTAAAAACATTTTTGAGTCTTAGCTAAGCCACCAGCCGTTTGACTGCTATCAAATCAACCCTCATAGGTCCAAACATCCAACTCTGTACATTGCCAAATCATTCAGTGATTATTTGAACTTTTTTTTGTTTTTTTGTTTTTTGTTTTTTTGCTTCTATATTTCTTAAATTGGAATCAAGAAATTAGTCTACAACCTCATAAGTGTGGTTAATAGTTTCTTTCTTTTGGGTAATCAAGAGGGGTTTGGTACAATGACAATAAAATTCTTATCCATGTACTGGTAACTTTTAATCTCCCTGAAGAAATTAAAACTAAAGTGCTGGCTTATATCCCTTAGTTACTGGCCCACATGTAATTTTCTTTTCTTCTCCACTTTTTGAGCAGTTCATTATACCACAACTCGAACTTCTACATGTTTAACTTTAGCATTATATTCTGTCATCCTTCATTCTTATATGTTGTCCCGTGCTGTTATGGTAATTGACGACTGATTCCAGGCGGTGCTTATCTTACACACTTAAAACATGGGATGCAGCAGGATGTTGAGCAATGCACTCCAAGTTGCAAACCCCACTGCAACCCACAGTTGCAACTAAAAGAGTGGATAAGAGAGATCATGCGACTGATACATACAGACAGGAGACAAATTAACGGAAAAGCCAACATAAAGTGTCTTAGTAAGGTGTTGGGTCACCACAAGCCTCCAGAACATCTTCAGTCCTCCTTGTCATTGATTTTACGAGTTTCTGAACTCTACGGGAGGGATGAGCACCATTCTTCCAAAAGATATTCCCTCATTTGGTGTTTTGATGGTGATGGTTGAGAGCGTTGTCTAACACGTCGGTCCAAAATCTCCCATAGGTGTTCAACTGGGTTGAGAGCTGGTGACTGTGAAGGCCATAGCATATGTTTTACATCATTTTCATACTCACCAAACCATTCAGTGACCCCTTGTGCCCTGTGGATGGGAGCATTGTCATCCTGGAAGAGACCACTCACATCAGGACAGAAATGTTTCATCATAGGATCACTCGGAATAACTTTGTCTTGATTTGCAGTGACCTTTCCCCTGCAGGGGTGGGCAATCCTATCCAGAAAGGGCCAGTGTGGGTGAAGGTTTTTGTTCCAACCAAGCAGTTACACACCTGATCCCACTAATCAACCAGTAGAGTCTTTGCTGAGGAACTTGATTAGGAGACACAGGTGTGCAATTGCTTGGTTGGAACAAAAACCTTCACCCACACTGGCCCTTTCTGGATAAGATTGCCCACCCCTGCAGGGGACAAGTGGACCCCAAACCATGTCAGGAAAATGTCCCCCACAGCATAACAGAGCCCCCGGACCCCCTCACTATAGGGGTCACGCATTCAGGTTTTCCCTTCAATTCGTCACCTGTGTACATCACGACTAGGGGGAACATCTCAGCAGGCAACTTCCAGTGAAGCCCAGGAATTTGCGTTATGGAAATCCCATTAAATCCCTCTAGATGGAGACATTGAGTTACACAACATGATGACCTTACTGGAAGTTTCTGGGGCATCACTATGATTGCACAGCATAGGAATGATGATGTAATGACGTCGCCTGTTCCGTTACTAAAAGTGGATTGAAAGTGTGTTATCCTCAATAAATTATAATCAAATATGTATCATGGTGAAGATGGTAGGTTATGTGTGAGTCAAAACTCTGTAAGAGAATCATTCAAATATCCTTGTTATTGCAAATGCAGTATCACTCTCTGCATTAAGGAGCAGAGTGAGATTAAGATAGAAATGATAAAGAGGGCATGTACTGACAACATGACGGTACCTATGAAGGGAAAGTCACCAAAGGAGAACTGAGCAAATAAAACAAAGGTGAAGAGAGGAGAGAAGAGGAAGGTAGATAAGGTCAAGCCACCCTGCTTTCAAAAATGATGATGATGGGGGGGAGGGGGGTCTCACTTTTACTTCTGTCTGCTCAAATTGCTTGAGCGGTGCTCTCCGTCAGTCAAATGCTGCAGAGGAGAATGACCAATCAGCACTCTCCAATTCACCCTTGCCCCTCCCATTCTCCCCTTAAAGATATGTGACGCCATACAGTGCCCTCCCTATCCCTCACAAGTGTGACGCTCTGCAGTACAACACCCGAGTGCCTTCCAAATGCAGCACTGAGACACAGGCTACCCTGGCTGAGACTAGCTGTAAATACGACAGCCACACAAGAGCAAGTAGCTGCTACACCTCCAAGCCCTCAGCAGAGGTAAGGCTCCTCATACACTCAGATGCAGCAGATGCTCTTGGAAAAGAGCTGAGTAATAGGGACATACTGGGAGCATTTCTCGCTAAGATGCAGAATACTGTAGAGCAGTGTTTCTCAACCGGGGGTCCGCGGACCCCTAGTGGTCCGTGGTGTAATTGCAAGGGATCCGTGAAAATAAAATATCTTTAAAAAAAGATCCTATGACATTTATAGAAATAGGATTATTTTACTCAAATGTGACTGAGACCTTTATCTACCTAAACTATAAAGGGTAACAGGACTTTTTTTCTCTAATTACATCTGTTTCACAAGTGTAATTTATTGTATTTTAATAAGAGATCTCGCTCCCGTTTGCATTGTTAAGAGTTACTGCATAAAAATTCTGTTACATATATCTGAAAGTTACTGAATACATATTGTTTTGTTACATATATCTGAAAGTTACTGCATAAGAATTCTGTGTTGTTAACTATATCTAAGTTACAACTGAAAGCTCTTATTTTTGCCCCAAAGAGTGAATAAATGCTATAATGCAATTTAAAATGCAGTTTCTACTGTTTCTATCAAATTGCAACCCCCCTCCCCCAAGATCAGGTGGAGGGGTCCTCAGGGTAGATCAAAAATATGCAGGGGGTCCAGGACCCCAAAAAGGTTGAGAACCACTGCTTTAGAGGACTTGGCTGTCCAGGGCATGGCTACACTGCATTCTGACTGGATGTCTGTGTTGTAGATTTGCATTAGCATTATTAGGTGAGGAATTATATAAGGGCTCATTATGTTCCATACAGCTTAAAATGCTAGAAAGTAAAATGACCACTGAATCCAGGGTAATAGAAATAATAACCAATAACCAATGCATTGGAGTGAGAAGAGCTAAAATGGGAAAGAGGCAAAACAAAAACCCAAGTAAGAGAGATAAGGGAGGGGGTGCAAACCTGCCGGTCAGGGGACAACAAGTTTTCAATCCTGACTGTGCTATGCTGTGTTAAAGAATAGGAGGTGCACATTTTCGTTTGAGCTGGTGTTTATTTCACGGCAAGAGCATTTATTCTTCCCATGTGTGCTGGAAATATTAGGGATGGAAATGTGCTGACAAGCGAGGAGAGTGCGCTAAGAAGGCGGAAGGAGTACTTTGAGGGGCTGATGAATGAAGAAAATGATAGAGAGAGAGAAGGTTGGATGATGTAGGGATAATGAATCAGGAAATGCAGTGGATTAGCAAGGAGGAAGTGAAGGCAGCTATGAAGAGGATGAAGAGTGGAAAGGCAGTTGGTCCAAATGACATACCTGTGGAGGTATGGAGATGTTTAGGAGAGATGGCAGTGGAGTTTTTAACTAGATTCTTTAACACAATCTTGGAAAGTGAGAGGATGCCCGAGGAGAGGAGAAGCAGCATACTGGTACCGATTTTCAAGAATAAGGGTGATGTGCAGAACTGTAGCAACTACAGAGGTATACAGTTGATCAGCCAAACCATGAGGTTTGGGAAAAATTAATAGAAGCTAGGTTAAGAGGCGAGGTGACGATTAGCGAGCAGCAGTATGGTTTCATGCCATGAGAGAGCACTACAGATGCGATGTTTGCTTTGAGAACGTTGATTGAGAAGTATAGAGAAGGCCAGAAGGAGTTACATTGTGTCTTTGTGGATTTAGAGAAAGCATATGACAGGGTGCCAAGAGAGGAGGTGTGGTATTGTATGAGGAAGCCGGGAGTTGCAGAGAAGTATGTAGGAGTGGTGCAGGATATGTACGAGGGAAGTGTGACAGTGGTGAGGTGTGCAGTTAGAATGACAGATGGGTTCAAGGTGGAATTACATCAAGGATTGGCTCTGAGCCCTTTCTTGTTCACAATGGTGATGGACAGGTTGACAGACGAAATCAGGCAGGAGTCTCCGTGGACTATGATGTTTGCGGATGACATTGTGAGCTGTAGTGAGAGTAGGGTGCAGGAGAGCCTGGAGAGGTGGAGGTATGCACTGGAGAGAAGAGGAATGCAAGTCAGTAAGAGCAAGATGGAATACCTACCTATGCGTGAATGAGAGGGAGGACAGTGGAATGGTGAGGATGCGAGGAGTAGAGGTGATTAAGGCGTATGAGTTTAAATACTTGGGGTCAACTGTCCGAAGTAACAGGGAGTGCAGAAGAGAGGTGAAGAAGAGAGTGCAGGCAGGGTGGAGTGAGTGGAGAAGCGTGTCAGGAGGATTTGCGACAGAAGGGTACCAGCAAGAGTTAAAGGGAATGGTTACAAGATGGTTGTGAGACCAGCTATGTTATATGGTTTGGAGACAGTGGCACTGACAAAAAGACAGGAGGTGGAGGTGGCAGAGTTGAAGATGCTAAGATTTTCATTGGGAGTGACGAAGAAGGACAGGATTAGGAACGATTATATTAGAGGGACAGCTCAGGTTGGACAGTTTGGAGACAAAGCAAGAGAGGCAGGATTGAGATGGCTTGGACATGTGTGGAGGAGAGATGCTGGGTATATTGGGAGAAGGATGCTGAATATGGAGCTGCCAGGGAAGAGGAAGGCCAAAGAGGAGGTTTATGGATGTGGTGAGGGAGGACATGTAGGTGGCTGGTGTGACAGAGGAAGATGCAGAGGACAGGAAGAGGTGGAAACAGATAATCCGCTGTAGTAGTAGTAGTAGTAGAAGAAGTAGCAGTAGTAGTAGTAGTAGGAGTGTGTGCTGGAAATGCTATTCTACAACATCCTAGCGCTATTCGCCATCTAGCGGCCTGAAGGCAAAATAGCAGTGTAGTGAAATAGGGAGTGTCTGTTTTTCTCATTTCTGAGGTTAGCTTTTTTCAAACTTCTACACAAAATAAACAGAAGATAAACAAAGCAACAACATGGAAAAGTGGGTCATGGTTGATGTAACACAGAGAGGAACTAGGAGAAGGAAAGAGGAAAATGAGATGCTAACATAGTCAGGTCAAGTTTATCTGTATAGTCCAAAATCACAAGGCAGTCCCGAAGGGCTTTAAAATCAGTACAGTATACAACAATACGACAAACAACACCCTCTGTCCTTGGAACCTAGACTCGAATGAGAAAAAACACAAGAAAAAAAAAACAAAAAAAACAAAAAAACAAAAGGGAGAAACCTCAGCAAGAGTAACAGAGGAGGGCGCCCTCCTCCAGGATGGACAGATATGCACAGAATTAAGATGTAACGTCATAGGTTACACATAGTGAGGTAATGTAGAATACATACAATTAATGCATAAAATTCAGCAAATTCAAATGTGCTGGATAATAAAATTGTAAAGAGATCGCAAGGCAAATTTAGTGAATCTATGACATCCAACACAACATCAGGAGCCTCACAGATGCAGTCAAGAGCCGGTGGGACCCCATGCCCCAAACCCAGCTCTGCTTGGTGGGGCCCTGCAGAGAGAATAGACGTCACATGATCACAAGAGGTGAGGCAGACTTCGACACAGCATTCACACAGAGAGAGAAAGAAGACAAGAGAAATAATGAGAATGATGCAGAAGTTGTCATAACTAAAAAAAAAAAAATATATATATATAAAAGCAATTTTAAACGAGAACAGCACAAATAATAGCATAAATCTCCAGGAGGGTGGGATTGTGTCCAAAGGAAAACGGCACAGCATAATCAGGCTCAGAAGTCATCAGGTGGTCAAAAAAGAGAGAGAGATGATCCATGATCATCAGACAGTCCATAAAGGAAGAGAATCTGTCCTGGAAAACAACAGAGAGAGACAGAGAAAAAGAGAGGGGGACAGGCACACAACATGGGCACACGTGCTCAGCGATACAAACAAAAAGTTAGAACGGTGGGACGCCCCAGTGGCTCACCTGGTAGCTATCAAATAAAGGCAGCAAATGCCAAAAAATAATCTTAAAAAGAAAGTTAGAATGGCACGATGCATTCAGAAAGTTTAGGAACATTCTTGTAGGCAGGACAAGGCTGAGAGATTACTGCTGTGACCTACGACCTACCTTAAAGACATTGACACTGAGACCATCCAAAGAGGATAGTTGTGACAAAGCTCAGGAGTAAGTCAAACTACCAAAGAAACAAAACGAGTCGAAAGATAACGAGAATAGATGGGGTTTCAGTTTAGATTTGAAAGAGTCTGCAGAGTCAGATTCTCTGATGTTGCTGCAGACTTCTTTTTAACTCTAGGGACAGAGAGGAGGCCTGCACTTTGAGAGCATAGGGCACAAGAAGGTACATATAGCTGTACAAGATCTGACCCGAGCCGAAACTACCATACATGCAGGTAATGCAGCTGCATTGGGGCCCAGGGACCACACACACGGATGCCTCTTTATCTTGCCACTATCCTATCAAAGATCTCGAACACTGAGTCTACGGTATACAGTGTGGTGGACCTGCCACAACAGTATGTTAAAAAGTGTGCCCATGCGTAATTATGGACATGCATACTAATGCATAGCAAAATCCACATGGAAGCATTAGCTAGCTGGCAAAATGTCAAGACTTCGTACAGCGAAAAGCCTGGAGAGTGCACTTATGATGTAAGTAGAACTTATTTATTTGGCTAATAATCAACCTACACACTTGTTTTTATAAGCCCTTTGCGCAGACATGAATAATGTTGTCAATGTGCGGGTGCACCATCACCGATTATGTTTTCATCTGTTATGGTGCTCTGACACCAGATTTTGTTAAATAGGCTAGTCTATCATTATCTTTGCCTTTCTATTATGACTCCTCTTCAATAGCACAGTGTTCTCCTAGTAATCATTTCATTTAGGCGTCAACTGCGCAGTGCATTTCACTGTTGCTGGTCATTTTAAAGATATGTGCTTTCACTTCTTTCATTCACTACTGACATGACGTTACATTACGTCCGGGGCCCAGTTTGACCGTCTGGAATTGGGGCCCGGTGCTGACTCATTATGCCTGTGGATCTGACAAATATGAAGGGGCAAGCCCATTGAGTATTTTATAGGTTAAAAGTAGCACTTTAAAGTCAGATCTAACATGAATGGGGAGCCAGTGAAGGGAGGCTAGAAGCGGTGTGATATGGTCAAACTTTTTTATTTTAGTTAATATTCTACCAGCAGCATTTTGAACCAGCTTAAGAATTTTAGACATTGTAGTAATCTTATCTGGATGAAACAAAAGCACAGGTCAGGACCTCAGCATCAGCCATAGACAGAAAAGATCAAATTATGGCAACGTTTTGCTGGTAGAAAAAGGAGGTCTTGGTGATTTCTCTAATTTGAAATACAAAAGACATGGATTGATCAAAAATAGCACCAAAATATTTGGCTGTGGAGCTTTGGGAGATCACACAGCTGTCAAGAGATACTATTTCTTGGTCATAAGGATGATTCTTTCAGTGCTGATAACCAGTATCTCAGGTTTTTCCTAATTTAGTGAGAAGTTACATGACATCCAATTTTTCAATGCAGACAAGCATGACTCTAGATTTTTGATATGAGAATCTGACTTGATGGGTGCGTACAGCCGAGTATCATCAGCGTAGCAGTGGAAATGTATTCCATAGCTTCGTATATGTCCAAGAGGAGAAATGTAAAGGGAGAATAGCAAAGGACCAAGAACTGAGCCCTAGGATGCACATTTCACTTCAGAGAAATCAGATGTAACCTTACCATGCAGGTATCTGCCATTTATTCCAGCTGTATGCAACATGTACTTTGCAAATAAAGCGATTGTTTTTCTCCTTCTGGATTTCGTCGACTGTAAGAGGTTGGAAAGCAATTTCCTCCCTGTAATACCCTGATGGTGAGCACTAGTCAACCACAAACAACATCCTTGCCCTCACATGCTCTGAATTCCAGTCCTTGCATCAATTAACTCTTTTTTTAAGGCTCAAATAAACTGCCAACATAAATTCAACTTGATGAATCATCAACATTTTTTGTTACGTTTTAAGATAAACGTCTTAAGTCTTACTTGGTTAGCATCATCTATATCAGTGGTTCTCAACCTTTTTGAGTCGTAATACCCAAGAATAATCGGGTTGGTGTTTGTGACACACCCCCACCCCTCACCCCCAATAGCACTGGGGCATTTAACTCGCAACACCCTGATGGAAACACATTGATCGCTCATAAACTGTCTGCCCGAGACTGTTCGGGTATTATTGTAATCTAACACACGGAAGCTACCAAACTCACATAGGAAGACCACAGCTGTATCCACACACAAAACTGATCCAATTCTGGCTTCAATCAGTGTTTTTAGATTTATTGAAATAACAGCACCTCATGTGCACATACACCGTGACTCTCACAAACACACAATAAAATCTATTCTAAGGCAAATTATATCATTGGTACAGGTGTATATAATGTAAAACCCATTTCCCAGTGTGTTATTTTAGTTTTTCAACGGTGCCATGGAGCTGCCACTGTTATGCTCGCGCACCAGAACCTGACCCGTGTGGCGAAACCCAAGACAGACAGACACGAGATGACTTCTAAGTCTACAAAGGGGGGTTTTATTGTGGGAGGGAAATGTATGGTGAAAAAAGGCGTTCTGTTAGTGGGATGTGTGAATAAACTATGTGTGGTGTCCCGTGGTTTGCGTGTATAACTATGTGTGAGTGTTTTTAGCCAATGTGTGGTGCGGTATGTAAATGACCAGGAGGTGTTGAAGAAATGTGCGTGCACCTGGCGAGAAAGTCCAGTCCGTGATCCAAGAGGGGTTGTCCGAGAAAGTCCAGGTCCGAGATCCGGGAAGTCGAGTCCGAAAGGAGGGGTCCAGGTAGAAACGTGAAGGTCGCTGGGGACGAGGGAGACGCGGGGAGCCGTGGAAACCGCGGAGGGAGAGTCGCAGGGTTCAGTACGTCGAAGCACTGAGAGACGTTCTGGGAGGCTTCTTGTAGAAGGCTGCCTGATTGCCACAGGTGTGCCTGATGGATGATGGCAAACACCTGGTGCAGTGCAGCGCTCGTCTCAGAGCGCGAGCCGAGCGCTCGGATGTTTCCGGCACGTCCGAGCTGGGGGAGTGGCTTGAACGTGCCGGGGAGGCAGCTCGGGGCGGTGTAACCACAACAGCCACTGTGGGCTACGTGTCGCAAATTGTGGTCACTCACACGACCGTATCCTACTAAACGTTAGTCTTCGATATATCAACTATATACATTAACCTTGTTGTTCTGGACTGAACCTGCTATTAGTCTGCTGTTGTCCCCACGGTCCTTTGATTGCTGCAACTCGCGCATCCTACTCGCGTCTCTGTAACACTTTATTTGAAGGGGGTGTGCAGAAGACCGACGTGACACCATCATAACCATAACATGACACCTGTCATGAACATGAAGGAGTCTTTATGAATGTTTATGACTTTTGTCATTAAGTATCATTCGGTCCATTGTCCTTTTTAATCCAAAGTTGACATTGTTGGAGATGTCCGTTTTCAAGCTATGTTCGAAACATATCAAGTCGAGCAGCTCGGTCCCACTCGGGTTGCTACAACAAAGACGTCTCAAACAATGTTAACTTCGCGTTAAAATGACATAATTGACTGAAGGACACTTAATAACAACAGTTATAAACATTCATAAAAATTCTTTCATGTTCATGACAGGTGTCATGTCATGGTTATGACAATGTCATGTCAGTCATATATACCCCTTCAAATAAAGTGTGACCCATCTTTGGTATAGTCTTTGACATATCAACGATGTACATTAACCTCGTTGTTCTGGACTGCACTTGCTGTTGTGCTGCAGTCTGCTGTTGTCCTTGCTGTCTTTCGATTTTCTCGACAACCGTTCCTCCACGCACAGTAGCCACCGAGACCATTGGATCCCAGGGTCCTCTTAAGAAGCTGAAGCTTAAAATGTATCCCTATTATTTGCACAGAGGCTGTTATTACTTATTGTTATTGTCGTCAGGTGAATCATAGGACAATAAATTGAATGCCTTTTTAAAGTTGACAGTGATTTTATGTTCAATTTCTGAAACATTCAATGCCTGCAATGTTTTTTCATGCTGATCCTGATATGAAGAATGATTATTACTATTTACTAAACGTACCGATGTTTAGCAGCGCCTGACGGCACAGCGATTAAATAGACAGTACACCTATTTTTCGCATCAGGTGCTCCGTGGGTCTGGACGGTTTCGCGCTTAATTTCTCCATCACCATCTGGCGACCCCCAGAAATTATCTCGCGACACCTTGGGGGTCCCGACTCCCAGGTTGAGAACCAATGATCTAGGTGACCATGGCTGTGACTGGAGCACTTAGAACTAACCATTCCTTTTATCAGATCTATTCTCACCTATTCTCTCCTGCTCACTCAAGACCACAGGAAGCACCATCTTCTCTCACACTATACAGGAAATATTGTGAGGGTGTCATATCTTTTAGAGGAATTTTAAGCAGTTCATTACCGTCTTTTTCAACCACTATGAGTAAACACTGCACCCCTACACATCTACCTGCACACACACACACATACCCAAACATGCCTTTTGATTGGCTTTTTTTTCAGACTTCATCTCCATTGTATCAGTACAGTTTGCAATGAATATTGTAATTTGCCAGGCAAGTGCGCCAAGGAAGACACTCGCTGAAGATGCAGACAAACACATGCACTCATACAAGAACACAAACAGTGCCCACCTAATGATGTGCGATTGTCATGATTGACAAAACATTGGGATTGTTTTTTCCCATGCTGAAACAGCAAACATCATATGAATGATGAGTGAGTGAGCGAGTGAGTGAGTGAGCGAGTGAGTGAGCGAGCGAGTGAGTGAGCGAGCGAGTGAGTGAGCGAGCGAGTGAGTAAGTGAGTTTAAGATTCAAGATTCAAGATTCTTTATTTGTTACGTCTCATTATACAAGTACAAGAGAATAAAATTCTTGTGTTCTGGCTCATCAACACTACAGCAACAACAGTAATAAATAGCAACAGAACAGAACAAAATAGCAGTAATAATAATAAATAGCATGTGGTGTATGTAGGGTGCTGTGTGTGTGTGTGTGTGTGTGTGTGTGTGTGTGTGTGTGTGTGTGTGTGTGTGTATGTAGGCCCAGCCTTAATAAATGTGCATATGTGTATGTAGTTGTTTGTATATTTGTGTGTTTGTGTATGCCAAGCTACGTCTGTGTGAATGTGTTTGTGTGTGTTAACTGATGAGCCGCTGAAGTTCTGCTGAAGATTTAGTATACATTTATAGTATATATTCAAATATTTTGGTCTTGAATCAGTTTGAATGTAATATTTTCCACTGGGTAATGCAAGTGCTTTTCTTTCTCCCCATCATTCCCTCCTTCACAGAGTTCCATTATGGTCCAGGGTCTGTTTATCTATGGAGTTCTGGCTGGTGAGAAAAGTTTTCAAGAAACTTATTTGTTTGTGAACCATTTAGAGTGAACAGCCCATAAACTGGATATGATAAGTATGGAAGTGTTTTCCACACACTTACAAAAGCCTCATATACTCTTAACTCTTTTGTGTCTCTGACCTCTGTCCTGTCCCTCAGTGTTGCTGGCCCCAGTGTGGTGCGAGCTGATTTCAGTGTGTGTTGAGGATGATGAGGACCTGAGGGTCGACTGTCATATCGAGCCCAAACCCAGCCAGATAAATAGCTATGAGTTCTCTTGGTCCTCTGGAGCCAAAGAGACCCTCATAAACAGCAACATATCAGGGTCAGTGCCAAATCCACAATTCAAAGACCGCAGCTACGTACAGGAGCTGGAACCGCATGGCTACCGCATGACCCTCACTGACTTCACGCACAAACTCCCTTACAACATGACCTTCATGTGCAAAATGTCAAGGAAAGTGGCTTCTGTCACCTTAGAGAGAGGTAAATAGTTTGAATATATGTCTGTGCATTTCAAAAGTGAGTGAGTGAGTGAGTATGTGGCAGATGAAGACAAAAGCGACAAATTTAAAGGAGACTGTGAGTACTGTTCATGCTGTTTTCTCTTTCTGCAGATCATCTTCTTCCATGTTCAGCTGTCAGTGTTTTTCTGAGAAGCCCCTACTCCTGGATTGCTAATGTGCTTCTCTTCCTCTTGCATACAAATGGCTGGGACATAGCCTTACACTGACCCCCCCCCCACACACACACACACACAAGGGCAAACAAACCTGTCCTTTCATCCCTTCACATCCACTGACATCACCATTGTAGTGATATCTTGACAATGTGCATTGCCTTTACATCTAGTTCCCTTTCTCTGACCCTGGCCCTCACCCACCCCAACCACGAGGACACTGAAAGATGGGAAGAATAATGTTACAAGGTTGTATCTGAAAACAAATAGTAAATTACAGTATACTGGGACAATTTCTAATGTTTTAGTTAGTCTGAATATGCCTTTGTGTGCGTGCGTGTGTGTGTGTGCGCGTGCGCGTTTGTGTGTGTGTGTGTGTGTGTGTGTGTGTGTGTGAGAGAGAGAGAGAGAGAGAGAGAGAGAGAGAGAGAGAGAGAGAGAGAGAGAGAGAGAGAGAGAGAGAGAATCTGTGTTCTGTCCATTCAACTTGGTGTATGAAATTTAGGCACACAATGGCAAGTATTTGAAAACTGAACTATCATTTAATAAAAATGTGACGCAGATAATAGTTTATGCACAGTATATAATATGTTATGAATAAACAGGTACATCCAAAACTTCTGGGATAGGCTCCAGCATCCCCGCAACCCTGAGAGCAGGATAAGCGGCTCGGATAATGGATGGATGGATCCAAAACTTTACCAGTGCGAAAATAAATTAGTGTGGGTTAATGAAAATTGGGCCCCTTCTTCTCAAAAAGACCCTTTTGACAAGAAATGTTTTTTTAAAAAAAATGTATTTTTGGACTCTGGCGTCGTCCGTAGTTTCCGGCAACAGGCTCCTTGAATGATGGCCGCGTCCGCAGGTAGCAGTAAAGGGTTAGAATTATCTAAAGCTGAGTATCTTAAGCGATACTTGTCCGCTGATCAAGATGACACGATGAAAGTTAAGAAGAAACGTCGTAAGGTTTCTGATAAAAGGTGGGTCGACGAGATACTGATTGTGTAGATATGTTGGCAATCTGCGAGCGTGTCAGCCAGTCGGCTGATGTCTATTTAGCTAGCTAACACAGCTAGCGTCAACCCAGTTTCCTTCGTTAATTTGTTGAAAAGGTGTGATTTCTCTTCGATTTTTTTTAAGAATGAAAATTGTGGATGATGATATAGTATGGAATCAGACGATCTCTAAAGCAGAGGAGATTGAAGAGGATGACGAGGAAGCGCCTGTGGTGAGTTAGAGCATAGTATTAGAGCATACCCTGCTTTTTAGGGAGTTGTTCTTTATCCGACGTGAGGGTCTAAGGACAGGATGTTGTATTGCTGTAAAGCCGTCTGAGGCGAATTTGTAAGCGGCTTGGAAAATGGAGGGATGGATGGATATTGTGGTATACGAATAAATTTGACTATTTAGCCAGATGCTAGCTCCCGAATGGCTTCCCGTTCAATGCACCAAGTTAATTACTGTAACAGTAATAACTAAGTCTGGCTATAATAATGCAAACTGGCAGAATACTTGACACAAATGAACAATTAATTACATTTTGCCTTTTAAACCTCAGCTGAATGTCCAAGTAGGTCCCTTTTATAAAGAAACTGGTCAGAATTGGTGGCTGTAAATGCAGAGAGAAATATAAATTGACATGCAATATAGCATGCTTGGTATCTTTTGATAATGTCAGTTATGTTTGAATTGTAAGAATGTTATTCCAGGCGTACGATTTGACGTAGTTGTATGTATTTACTTAGGTGGCTGAGGTAATTGATGATCGGCCAGATGAGGTGAGATTGTTAGAAGCCTTCAGGAGCAGCAGCAAGTGGAGAGTGATGGGAGGTAACAAACTAATGTATGTGGTTTTTAGCTTACCTTATGTAGCTACAAGTGTAGATATTTATGTTGTGACTTCTGCCCTACTAGATGATGAAAGTAAGGCAGACAACAGGGAAGAGAGAGGGAATCAATTTCGAGAGCCAGTGGCATCAGGAAGAACTCGCCATGATTCACCAGAGCCCACCACAGCAAGGTGGAACAGACATGATTCTCCGGAAGTTCAGTCTGTCCAAAAGCCCCATCATGGCTCATCAAACATCACACCTCCAAGGAGATGTCGCCATGACTCACCAGACATGTCCCCTCGGAGACAAAATTCAGGGAAAACTCGAAAGGTACAGAGCAGAGGTCAGTGCTGAAAAGTTTTATTATTATCTCTCTCTCTAAATATATATATTAGCAAATAAGGAGTAAAATAATCCAGTGAGATGTACTGTCTCATAAAGAATTTCCTTGAATCACTGAATTTTTTTATATGTATATATATGTATATATATATGTATATATGTACATATATATATATATATATATAAATAATATCTGTTTGTAGAGATTACTTTATCCCAATCTGTCCTTAAAATTGTGCTTTCAGATGAACTTTAGGTTAAGTATTTGATCAAGCTTTGGCTAAGTATCTGATTTTTCTCTTCTTTAGAATCATCTCCCATTAGGAGGAAACTTGACTCAGGTAAAAAACAATCACCTCAATGGTCACCTCTGGCTAAGAGGGCTCAAAACAGGCATGACTCAGACTCTGATCAGTCACTTCCAAGGAAAAAGTCACTAAAGGGAGAAGCCTCGGACTCTGACCAGTCTCCGCCCAGAAGAAGACCAAAGAGTGGTCAGGGCTCCGATTCTGACCAATCTCCACCAAGAAGGAGACCAAAGAGTTGCCAGGGTTCTGATTCTGACCAGTCTCCACCCAGGAGGCAAACAAGGGGTGGGAGATCCTCTGACAATGATCTATCACCTCCTCGCAGGCCTGGCCAGTCACAGGTGAGCAAATGGTATCAACTCTAGTGATTAGAAACTTTTTTTTTTATCATGTCCCACTTTTTCTGTTAAAGTCCAATATGTCAGTATATTGAAACTGTGTGTGTATGTGTGTGTCTTCTTATGTTTTCAGGGCCAGAGAATGCTTACTGGGGGGAAAGCAGGTCTGGTTTCCATAGATGTTCTAAGGAAAGAGCAGGAGGAAAACCGGCGCAGAGAGAAAACAAACCAGCCGCTTGAAGGTCTGCTCAGTTGTCCTCTTTTTAAGGGCTATATTACATAGCTGTTGGCTGCAATACACACAAAAGTGTTTTAAGTCAGCTGTATGTATATGACTCAGAAATAATCCTGAATGGTTAATAATCATAGTTCTTGTTAAACTGAATGAAACAGTCTTTGCTGATACTTTGATTTTAAACCATTTCTCTACTCTTACCAGATGAGTCCCGCAATGCCCAGACTGTTTTCAGAGACAAGAGTGGTAAAAAGAGGGATTTGGACTCAGAGAGAGAAGATCAGAAAAAGAAAGCTGGAGAGAAAGCATTAAAGGATGAGAAATATGCTCAGTGGGGGAAAGGGTAGGAGGCCTTACTATTAATGTGGTACCTGGTAACCTTTTTGCTTAAACACCATCGTGAAATTAATTTTGGTCACATAATGTGATGATTATAGGAGAATGACATGGTCAACATGCAGATTCCTAGGAGCTTTGTTTTCATAGTGCATTTTGTCTGCCTTTGGTTAGAGAGAAAGAAATCTTTATTATCCCCACTGAGGTAATGCATTTTGCAGCAACAAGTTAAAAAACACAATGAACATTAAGATTGAGTCCTAAAACACATACAGCTAAAGGAACATAAAAGACATTCAGATTAAGTCCTAAAAAAGTACAGCTAAAAGGACATAGTGTCAGTACTATATAGCTGAAATATACAACAGTGCCTATCACACATAACAGTAACAAAAACAATATCACAGTTTATCAGTCCTAGTCCACATACCCTCCGGTTACAAGTTAAAACTTCAGATAGCCTCTGGGACAAAAAGCGACCATTTCTATTTCTACTGCATCTAGGCATCCTATTCTTATGCCCAGAGGGAAGGAGGGAAAACTCAGAATAAAAAGGGTGTAGAGGGTCCTGAAGAATATCCTAAACTTTCCTAATGACACTCTTCTGATAAACAAGACAGAGGTCATTCAGATCAAAGCCAGTGATTCTAGAGCTCATCCTTACAATTTTCCTTAACGTATTCTTATTCATCAGGTTTAGGTTCCAGATTCGGTAAATACAGTAGGTACAAAGCTGAGAAATCTATGACTTGCTTTGTGGCTCACATAAGTATAACTTTTACTTTACTTCATCTGTGAATATTGCTTCTCTTCAGAAATAATATTTTAAACTATGGCTTGTAAATAAATGCATGTGTCTTGTTGATCTGCTATGTAGGAAAGAAAAAGCCCCGCGGTTGTCTTTGCAACGGTTGACGTAAAAAACATGGCCAAAATTCAAAAGGTTCAAATTGACCATTTTATGATCCTGTGTACATTATGCAATGAAAAAATCATGTATGTATGCAGGCTTGTTCAAAATCAGATGCAGCAGCAGAAAGTTGCAGATGCACTACATGAAATCCAAAAGCCACTGGCACGTCACTGGGATGATGAGGACCTTGACCGCATGCTGAGAGAGCAGGAAAGGGATGGTGACCCAATGGCTGCCATGCTGAGACGCAAAAAGGACCGTAATTCAAAGCTGCAAGGCATCAAAGGTTAGATAATGTACACAGTGCTGAACAAAGAGGTTTTTTTTTCATCTTGGACTTTTACAGAATCACATTTATTTTGAACTTGCTGCTGTTCTTTGCAGAGAGACCACAGTACAAAGGCCCAGCACCACCACCAAATCGTTTCAACATTCTACCAGGCTATCGCTGGGATGGAGTGAACAGGTAAAATGCTTAAACATGAATGTGTGTTGCAAGTTCCTAAAGATTGTTTATTCTATTTTCGTGCTAACACTGACAAATTTTGGTCTTGTGGTTTAGACTGCATAGGATGGATCATATAACTTGAACTATGCTGTGGCATCTCAAGCGATGTTCCTATTTTTATTAAAGATTTAATTTTTTTTTACTTACTGACATCATTGATTATACCAATAACTAACTGCATTGGTAGTCTACTATTCCATATACCAGAGAGCCATTTGAAATGAAACCAAGTGCCCAGTGCCGTTGTGTCAGCACCTTCTAAACAAAAAAAAAAAAAAAAAACATGGTTTAACCTGAGTTTTAGTCATTGATATTGGAGTATCTGTAGGCCTTGTATGAGCTTGTTTTTCCCGTAGATGTTCTGTGAGCTTGGTGTTCCAGTTTCAGTATCAGTTTTTCCAGGAAAGTCCTACCTGACAGTGATCAATAAAATGAGCAACTGTAAAAGTGTTATTGATCTGGTATTTGTGGATTAGCTTTTGCCATAAACATGCCACCAAATTGAGATCAGCAAAAATATATATATTTTTGTACAACTCATCAGGATTGGAGCCATAACATTTTAAAACACCGATGAACATTGTTTTTGCGTGTATCCCCAGGTCTAATGGGTTTGAGCAAAAGCGCTACACCAGAATGGCCGATAAAAAGGCGGTGCAAGAGGAAGCTTACAAATGGAGTGTGGAAGACATGTAAAGGCACTAAAGTAAATAGAAAATGGGTTTAAGAGCAAGATGATCATCATTAGAATTGTAGTGATATAAAATTTGAGAAAAATGTTGCTTTAAGAAAAACTGCTGTCCAGATACATACAGTATGCACCATACAAAATTGACTTTTTAAAGCGGTATCTCCAGAGATTGAGAGATGATATGTACATCAAAGCAGTGCAGGGCATGTAACTGTACATCATTTTTTGTAAGTACGAGTATGATAATTGCACATAGCAGTTAATTAAGAGCAGCTTTATGAGTTTCTGTGTTAGATGTGGAGCCAGCATGAACGTTTGTGTTTTTCACTGGTTTATTAAATAATGTTTTTTTATTATGGGCTGTCCATCGTGTCTGTGTTATGAGCGTGTTTGCAATGCTGTGCAAAAGAGAACTTAGAATTATAATATATAACTCTTATTATACAGACAAATATAATATGGCACAATAAGCACATTTGTGAAGTCAACAAAAGTCTTTACAAACTTGCTATCAAAATTTGTGAAGTCAACAAAAGTATGAACAAACTTGCTATCAAAACGTATCTTGGGATTTGGATATAGCAGGATGAAAAATATAATTACACCAAATTCATTAAGAACAAAAGATTGACATTCTTGCACATAAAGTTTTGTTTTACAATCAGTAGATGCAAACGAAAAACAACATGTCGTCGGGGTGAATTCCATCCGCTACAGAGTAGGAACACTTTTTCTGTCGGCCAGTTCCCGGTCGGACCCTTTTTATCAACGCACATCTTGGCCAATCAGTTGTTTGGCTTCGTTGAGTTGTGGTCGAAGACGAAGTTAACGTCGGTTAGTAGCCAGTAAGGTTGGGTGCATGAACCCTGAAAGTGAGCGTTGGGATGATAAACTGTAGCTGGAAAGAAAATGAATGAGTGGAACCCAACTGCTAAATTTTACGATCCACTCAAAGCGGGAAGTATCGATGGCACCGATGTGGAGCCCCATGACCGCGCCATATGGAGGGCTATGCAGGCCCGATACAAACCTAACAAAGGCGTCGTGGGGGACCCGCTTCTCACCCTGTTTGTGGCCCGTTTAAACCCTCAGACGACGGACGATAAACTGCTCGAAGTGTTTTCGAAGTACGGAGACATCAAGCGGCTACGACTGGTGAGGGACCTCGTAACGGGGTTCTCTAAAGGATACGCGTTCATCGAATACAAGGAAGAGCGAGCCATTGCCCGGGCCCGCAGAGACGCCAATAAATTAGTGGTGGACCAGCATGAACTGTTTGTAGATTTTGAACAAGAGAGGACCCTGAAAGGATGGGTCCCCCGACGACTCGGCGGCGGACAAGGAGGGAAGAAGGAGTCCGGACAGTTGCGCTTTGGTGGAAAAGACAGACCTTTTCGCAAACCCATTTACCTCGGGGTCAGCTCGGCGCAGGAACGGACAGGCGGTGGGAGGGAGTGGGACAGAGGCGCAAGAGAGAACAGAGACCGACGCAGAGAGAGAGACCGGCTGTCTCCGAGACACCCGGAAAGAGACACTGACTGGGGGAGTAGAGGGGGGCGAGATGACCGTGAGAGGGCGAGGGAAAGGGATTCCTATGGAAAGAACGACAGGAGTACTGAAAGAGAGAGGGATGACAGAAGACACCAGTATAGACACAGGGACAGGAGGTGAAACCCACTTTCAACGTCAAGGCAGATTTGTGACAGATGACTTGCAACATCAGCCTAAACGCAGACCTCTGGAAGGGTATTTTCTGGCAAGTGGGTAGATAGGGAATTTTGTTTTGTTTATTATGCTGCAATGGTTAAAACTGAATTTACCATATAACATTTTTACATTTTACGGTGTCGTGCTGTTGCTTTTTCTACTAACAATGAAGATTTCACACATTGTAGAGCTTAGGTTTTGCGTTGTTGTGAAGAAGCTGCCAGCACAAGTACAATGGTCTCATCTCTGAAGTTGGGTCTAAATTGTCATCCTGTGCCAAACAAATCTGAGCAGGGAATAAAAAAATTTTTTTAAAACAGGAAGTGTAGAGTTCACTGTCCATTACATCTATTTGATTATGCAGAAGTAAAAGCAAATTAGTTCTTAAAACTGAACTCTCTTTATTGCTGATGTAGGTGCTATGGTGCAATAATGCCGTATTGTCGGAATAGAAGTGGCAGGACATGGACGATGTATTTTCTGACTGGCTGACTCGCGCACCATACTCTGCTGCTCAACATTACAGAGAGCTCATCAATTTTATCAGAATACTTGGGGTGGGAAAGGACCCATGCGTCTCCAACATACATGGTGCAGAGGATACATTAGCCGTCAAATGATAAACACTGGGGAGTGGTCATACAAAAGATGACCACTTTTTGATGATCAGATTTTAAACAGTCCAACCACTGGACTGTTTAAAATCTGACAAGTCTCTATGCATGCTCAGTAATCCAGGCAAGGAAGTCACAGGAAGTTGAATCAGTTCATCTGGACACATTTATTGAGGGAAACGTTTCATCACTCATCTAAGTGACTTCTTCAGTCTCAGCTGACTGCAGGTATCCCCACCCTTGTAAACAATACAGTGGCATAACGACCGAAACCAACGATCGTTTTCATATGCAAATTGCCGTGACCATTAACTAGAGGTACAATGGTGATCCAAAGGAGTTGAATCCTTGGTATATATCTATATATACCAAGTCCAGCTGCACTTGATTCAACTCCTTTGGATAACCATGACCTGGATGAATGAGAACATTCACATACATACAATGGTAATGTGTACTATTCATGGAGGACTGGGGAATGGTTGCAATCACAGCATTGTAAGATGGCGACAGATGTACTCTTAGCCCCCCCCCCCCCCCTGGTTGAGTGATGGTCGTTCCCTCTTCACATAGATGGCCTCCTTGACTAGGAGTCATCAGGACGCTGCACCACCGAGTTGACGTCCTCACCGACATAGCGGCCAGGGAAGGGGAGAAATCCCACGTTTAACTGGCCCTGGTTAAGTGTGGCTACCCTAACTGGGCGTTTATCAAGGCCAGGAAGACACCCAAACAGTGCACCTGCCGATCGAAGAGAGGAGGACAAGAGCTGCCTGTAAACCAGTGGCGGGAGTTTCAGAACCGTTGAGACACGTATTTTCAAAACACCGTGTCTCCTGTTGCTTTCAAACCCTAAAAACACGTAGCACCAGAAATTGGTCCACCCCAAGGATCGAGTCCCCCGGCACAAGCAGCCATGTAGCGTATGCTGTTAAGTGCCAGGAAGATTGCCGTGACTTACACATCGGGGAAACCAAACAGACGCTAGCCAAGAGGATGGCACAACACGTCAGGCCAGGCCACCGCAGTCTAGACCATCTACAGGCCAGTGGCCACGTTTTGAAGGATGAGGATGTGCACATCCTTGATAGGGAGGAACGCTGGTTAGAACAGGGAGACCATCTGTGTAAAGAAACGACCATCCCTGAACCGGGGGGGGGGGGCTAAGAGTACATCTTGCACCATCTTACAATGCTGTGATTGCAACTATTCCCCAATCCTCTGTGAATAGTAAGGCAAGGCAAGTTTATTTGTATATTGCCTTATCATCGCAGAGGTCATTCAACGTGCTTTACAGGCAAAAGATTTTTTTTCAAAAGCATAAAATGAGATAAAAGTACAGACGTTTAAAACTGCGCTAGTAAAATAAATAAAAGTGCCATAAAACGGAATAATTACAAGTAACAGCAATCGGAGCAGAATATATAAAAATAACAAAATCTGCAACACACACACACGCACACCAGGAACTTAGCCGTAGGCTGTTTTGAAAAGTAAGGTTTTTAACCTTAAACGTGTGCAGTGTGGAGGCCTCTCTCAGGTCCTCAGGCAGGGCGTTGCATCTACTTGGGGCGTAAATACAGAACGCAGCTTCCCCTGCTCTAGACCTAGCACGAGGGGTGGTTAAAAGACCACTGCCATTGGACCCGAGAGTTCTTGCTGGTTTGTAAGTAATTAGCGTGTCTTGTATATAGTGTGGCGCAAAGCCATTTAGCGCTTTGTATACAATTAACAATTTTATTTTAAAATCGATTCTAGTTTTGACGGGGAGCCAACGCAGAGACCTAAGAACGGGTGTAATGTGCTCATACTTTTTAGTTTCCGGTGAGAGCACGTGCTGCCGCATTTTGAATAGTCAACATGGCCATTGAAACTAGTGGTCACGGCAATTTGCATATGAAACTGATCGCTGTTTGTGGTCGTTACGCCACTGTGTTGTTTATAAGGGTGGCGATACCTGCAGTCAGTTGAGACTGAAGAGGTCACTTGGATGAGTGATGAAATGTTTCTCTCAATGAACTTTGTGTCCACATCAACTGATTCAACTTTCTGTGAAAATCTGACAGAAAAATGAGCCTCACTCGGGTTAGGTGTTGTTCAGTAAAGTGTCCTTCAGCATAAGTATGGAGGACAGTGCACAGAGACGGAGCAGATCAGTCAGTGATGGCTGCATTGACTAAAGATGGAAGTGCATGAGTCGATATTCCTTAAGAAAGACAGGGAAACTTTTACTGCGAATGGAAGTGGGATTAGTGTAAAGCGAGAGAAGATAGTATGGGGACACTATTAGTTCCCAGTCATGATGAACCTGCAGAGTGGAAACGCATAAGAAAGCATAGCTATGTACAGTTATGAATAATTTGCTTCCACAAATTAAACTAACTGCTAACATGATAGAACAGGTGTTACACAGATGGGTGCTGTAGAAGAGGTGGGTGAGGAAGGAAACGGTGAAGTCACAGACAGCCTCACTTTTTGTCCTTATTTGTCCAGATCTCAAAACAAATTCACTATTAATTCACTATTAATTCTGAAGTCATGGCATGGATGCTGTTAATGTCATAAGAACAAAATGGGTGAAGATGGGAAAACAATTCTGACCTTGATTTAATGGTAGATTGATTTGAGAAATACTTCATTACAGCAGAGCAACGGATGGAGAGTTGTTTAAATGATTGATTCAACAAGGAGCCTGTATCAAAGTTTTTCATTTTATTAATTAAAAATGTCCAATAAACATGCACACTGAGCAAATCCTGTTAGAGCTATAAGCAACATCTGATTGACAGTCATACTGTAGGGTTATATCTAAGAAAAACAGATAGCTCACTGTGCTTTATGTGTAGAAAAACATATTTACACATAATTTAATTTAATTTACACATAGAGAGGTAAAGCATGTTTTAGTTTTTTTTGTTGTTGTCAGAATTACAGGGGAAACTTACAATCTAGCCGGTATCTTCTATTTGCATACTCCCCAGATAGAGGCAGCATTGACGCACATTATTTACGATAAACTATAATTCATGAAATGTTTGGTTGCCCCGACCTGGAGGCTCTCTGTCTGGTAGGACGCCTTAGCTTTATTACAGGCCAACTAGGGTAGGTCTCCCTCTGGACTGTCCTGAACTCTATCATGTGGACCAGCACACACAAACGGCCATTAGTTGTCATCCACTTACATGCATGTGAAACCGCAGTAAATTATCGAACTGTCGAAGGACGCTTTCACCTGAGGGCAGGGTTGATGGCGATGTTGTCTGGCTGTGGGAAAGCAGGGGTTCTCCTCCTGCAGTGGAGGTTGCTGGTTCAATCCCCAGCTCCTCCCATGAGCATGTCAAAGTGTCCATGAGCAAGACACTGAACCCCTAACTGCTCCTGGTGAGCAGGTTGGTGCCTTGCGTGGCAGCGTCTGCCATCAGTGTATGAATGGGTGTGTGAATGGGTGAATGTGAGGCATACATTGTGAAGTGCTTTGAGCGGTCAGTAGATTAGAAAAGCGCAGTATAATTGCAGTCTGTTTACCATTTACAATGATGCCGAGAGTCCAGCGTGGAAAATACAAACAAACAAGCTCAACTGACAAAATCAGTTAAAATAGTTACCATGGGGCATACAACTGTAAAAGTCAGCAACATCCATCCATCCATTTTCCAAGCCGCTTATCCTAATTAGGGTTGTAGGATGCTGGAGCCTATCCCAGCATTCACAAAATCAGCTAAAACAGTTACAGACAGGTAATGGGCAGTTATTAAGTACATTCCTGAAGCGTCCAAGAGGTATAAGAGTATTCAGATTTAAGTCGCATTGCGGAAGATCCCATGAATCCGCTGCACTAATACTAAGAGCAGTATTTCCAAGATCAGTCCTTGCACGAGGTACCTGAAGAACCAGCCAGGCACTGGAACGAGTTAAAAGTGGACCAGGGTTCCAATGCAACATATATTGATGTGATATATGATGGTAATTTTCTGACCAGGGCTTTGTAGATGTACAGATACCAATGATTATTGCATGTCTCAGTCAGAGAAGACCAACCAACCTTATCATAGAGGATACAGTGGTAAGTACTGTAGCTATCATCAGTAATAAACCTTAGGGTGCTAAACAGAATCTAAGGGCCTAAGTGTGGAGGCAGCAGTGTGTCTTTAAATTACACCCCTATAATCCAGAACTGAAAGGAACGTCAATTCAACAATCCTCTTCCTACAAGTCAAAGAAAAGCTGGTTATATTTCCGTATAAAAAGCCAATCTTTTGTCATAATTTGCTAACAAGGTTCCTGATGTGACATTTAAATGTAAATTTGCCATCGAGCCACATGCCAAGACACTTGTCTCCTGTAACCCTTTCAGTATTTGACCCGTTGACAGTAGAGATATGCAGATGACAGTAGTCTGTGTCAGCAGCTCCTGATATAGTATAAACGTTGTTCATTAGCAGATGTGTGTTAGTGTGCGAGCACAGGTGTCCATGTGCCCTCTGGCATATCCGAACGCAATCTCATCACTCAAGTCACCCTCACCTCTACACATCTGTGCACGGTTATACTAAAGCCATCTATGACTGGACAGACAACGGACAACTGTAGACAAGGTTACTGGTGTTAGACTCACTGGGAAGAAAATCTGAAGTGTGCAGGTGTCAAGCAATAATGAGGGCCTGTGGTATTCTGGCCAAAAGGCACATCGGCATGGAATATTATAGACCTACTCCGAATGCGATGAATGGGCCTATAGTTGGGATTTGAGTCAAAACCTGGCACAGTCGACAGAGAACAGTTAGTTGCACCAATTCATGACCTTCTGGAAACACTCTAGAATAACTGTGCAAATGTCCATGTTACATGGACAAATTAACCTACTAGATAATTCAAATTGCTGCTGATGTTTAATGTATTGTGTATGGAGTGTGGTATGACTCAGGGAATGAACACTAACTTTTATCCCTCTCGTTGCTTAGAGGACCCGCTGTCAGTGCCTTTACATCCAACTTAGTATTTGTTTCTGTCTGTCTTTAACCGTAATATTGGTCCCTCACTGTCACCCAAGTTTTCCCTTTGAATAAATAACTGACGTTTTACTTTAAATGCCCATCAACTATTCCTGTCATCCTGATTTCCCCATCCCGCCTTTACAGAACTACACACACCATGCCCACTCCCAATATTTCCTCATGACACACTCTTATGCCTGCACACACACACACACACACACAGCTGTAGTGTCCAGACCGTTGCTGCTGTCTTGCTGGGGACTCGGTTTAGGACAGAATGCTTCCTGCGATGTGGTCTCCATCTTAGCGGGAGTGTCTGGATAGAGGAGTAATCCTGTGAAAGACAGAAGAGGGAGAGAGATGAATAGTGAGTGATTTACGCAGACAGGGAAGTGATACGCGAGCTACCTGAAAATGCACTGGGCTCAGTTTGATACCGAGATGGAGGAGAAACACTCGCTCACCTGTAACCGTTGGGAGCTCTCCCCTGTAGGGTCGAGTGCGTAAAAAGAGCCGGTGGTGTGGACGTGTGTGTGATAAGCTGGCGTTCTTGATGAACATCCTGTCCACCGGCTCTTGACTGTAGTTATGAGGCATTTGTATCACTGACTCAGAAAGATATCCTACAAATTTGGAAGAAAAGGTAAACATTCACTGTTTTTTATTACCATCACTTCGTGTATACTGTATATTCTACATTAACTGCTGGGGTTATATGTTTTTTTTTTCATCAAACCAGGAAATCTGAAGAGAAACACACAATTCCTGCAAGCCTTGAGAACGCTGGGCAGAATTTGTATTTCAATCAATTGCCAGTATAGATAAAAGTGAGTAACAGTACCACATTTAGTTACACACAGTATTGCTTACCTCACATTTAGCACAACAGCCCATGCAGATCTGGTCCAGTTCGGTGGTTCTCCTTACTGTCCGTGCTCCCCAGCCACAATGTGTGCATGGGTGTGTGTGTGTGTGTGTACAGTATGGTCTTATGTGTATGCATGTCAGGCTGTATACAGAGCTAAGTTGAGCTTGTTTAATTCAGTTGTCATGGTGTTCCATTCTTCTGCACTGGATGACTGTTTACTGACTACCTCTTGGACGATAAAGCAGTCGGACTACCAACAGAGTCATAACAATGTGCTTGCAACCCTTGGCCCGGTCGGCTGGATTTGGTCAAGCATAAGTATTTGGCAAGATAGATTTGAGTGGATAAGTAGGCTGAATATTGGTTAGCAACTTTGGAGTTGTGTATTTTTGGAAACCGTGTAATTGCTGTCGCCAACTACTTAAGTAAAGCTTTTCTGAACAGAGTGATTAACAGCCAAGAACAAATACAATAGAGGGGATCATTTGGATGTTTTAAAAGATGTAAACATCAATTATACTGGAGTTTAATGAATTTATATATGTTAGAGAAATGAGTCAGCCCTGTGATGGCCTGTCCAGGGTGTCTCCCCGCCTGCCGCCCAATGACTGCTGGGATAGGCTCCAGCATCCCCGCGACCCTGAGAACAGGATAAGCGGTTTGGATAATGGATGGATGGATGGATGGAGAAATGAGTCACTGTTGGACAGCAGATCAAATATTGACGTATTAGTTACACTTTTGCAATCCAAAATCTCTAGATGGATCTCTTCACCATCATTTAATTATTCCACCATTTCTTGGGCTTGTGTAATAACAGGAAACCACAGCAGCTTCAAGTTAGGGCCTTGAGTATAATAACCATGATGCTCTCCAATGAGGTTAGGCCATGTAGGCCAAAGTGCGCGCACACACACACACACACACACACACACACACACACACACACACACACACACACACACACACACACACACACACACACACACACACACAACTTTCACTGACATCATCCACCAGCTCCAGACCACCAGCTCCTCCTCCCCCGCCTTAACAGGGCCCCAAGCTTCTCCACAACTGCCCACCTTGGAGCCTCCCTCCTCCCCTTCCCCAATGACAATGCTCTCCATCTTGGAAAGGGATGTTAACAGGCTGTTCCAAGAGACAGAACCCCAGCAAAGCAGCTGGACCAGAGTCTGTCTCTCCCTCCACCCTGATGCTCTGTGCCGATCAGCTGCCTCTGGTGTTCACAGACAGTTTTAACACATCATTGGAGACATGCCACGTACCAGCCTGCTTCAAGGCCTCCACCATCCTCCCCACCCCCAAAAAACCTCTGTGGTAATGAAGTCTTTTGAATGGCTTGTACTGTTCCACCTTAAAATCATCACCAACCCACTCCTGGACCCCCTGCAGTTCGATTACAGAGCCAACAGGTCTGTGGATGATGCAGTAAACATGGCGCTCCATTTCATCCTCCAGCACCTGGACTCTGCAGGAACCTATGCAAGGACCCTGTTTGTGGATTTCAGCTCTGCCTTCAGCACCATGGATGACTTCCAATGAAAATCTTAGCATCTTCAACTCTGCCACCTCCAGCGCCACCTCCTGTCTTTTCATCAGTGCCGCTGTCTCCAAACCATATAACATAGTGTGATGTTCAGTATTAGGGGAGTACACCTTTAAGGACACAGGGAATTGTGGGATAGTAAACAGAGCAGCCACGGGAGCGGAAAGGTAGATGAGGGTCGGTCGGATTATGTGCACGTTATGCATGGAGCGAAATAAACATGCCGAAGTTCCACGGCTAATTCAGATACGGTGTTATCATCTGTGAGAGTGAAAAGTAGGTCATTACAATGGCGACGAGGACTTTGTGGATTGACGGAACCTGCACTGCGGAATTGAATTATGTACTCTAATCAGTAGTAACAAAAGGGTAGTAACGTTCAGCTAACTGCATTAGCTGAGCTAGCTAGCACGAATCAACAAGTTTGTGGTGGACACGTATTGGGGACAGAATTCAACCCAGGAACTAAGGGTTAAGTCATGGTTGCCCTGGCAGGTTAACGCAGGGTTAAGTTATGGTTGTCCAGCCAGTTTTCTGGTTATTCTTGCCACCTCCGCTCAGTCGAGCTGTGGTTTGGTTGTCTCTCTGATTTACCGTGGATTAAAGAAAGTTGCCTACACGGCTAAAGTGTGAACCTACGGTCTTCTCCGTTACTTCGGCTCTACACTGGTGACCCCGACGTCGGTTTTCGGATAAGTTTTCTGAAACCACACACATTATGGCTACGAACGCCGTTGCAATTAAACTGCCGGAGTTTTGGGAGTCTTCCGCGGCTACATGGTTCGCGCAGGCTGAGGCACAGTTCGCGCTCAGAGACATAACAGCAGACGAGACCAGGTACTACTACGTAGTGGCAGCGCTGGGGTGCGCTACGGCTTCCAGGATAAGCGGTTTCATAACCAACCCACCGGCCGATGGTAAATACGCCGCACTTAAACATCTCCTCCTTGAAACTTTTGAACTGTCAGCAACGGAGAGAGCACGTCGCCTCTTCGCAATTCAGGGCTTGGGAGATGGCAAACCATCGGAGCTAATGAGCAGGATGTTAAACCTACTGGGTCAAGAAAAGCCATGTTTCCTGTTTATGGAGCTGTTTCTGCGCAACATGCCGCCCCACGTCCAGACTGCGCTCGCTAACTCCACCATCACTGATCCCCGTGAGCTGGCAAAGGAGGCTGACCGATTCTTCGTCGCTACACAACGTTCCTCCCATGCCGAGGTGCTGGCTCCTACCTTCACTGGCCCCCCGCCGACATCGCGGGCGTGGCCCGACGGTGGCGCCACAGCATCAGACCGCTACAAGCCCTCTGGACTCTGTATGTACCACGCTCGATTTGGTGCGAAAGCTAAACGGTGCCGTTCCCCCTGCAACTACAGGCCGACGGGAAACGAGAGGGCCAACACTCAGTAGTGGCCATGAGTGTTGGCGATACGAGCAGGCTACTCTTCATCCTCGACACCATCTCCGGTCGGCGATTTCTTTGTGACACGGGCGCACAGAGAAGCGTGCTCCCTGCTACTGACGTCGACATCATGGGCGGGGAGCGGGGCCCCCAGTTGGCGACGGCTGACGGCAGCCCTATCCACACCTACGGCGTGCGGTCTGTAGAACTGTGTTTTGGTGGACAACGTTTCACGTGGGAGTTCGTCATGGCCAATGTAACGCTTCCCCTCCTCGGAGCTGATTTTTTGTGCGCTTACGGTTTGCTAGTGGACATTCAGAACAGCCGTCTGGTCGATGCCTTAACCTTCTCCTCCTTCGCATGTACGCGGAGGGAAGCGGCCTATGCAGGTCTAGCCAACTCTCTCTCAGAGGCAGACAAGTTCACCCGCCTCCTCGCTGAGTTCCCTGACCTCACCCAGCCTACCTTCTCTGCACCCACCGCTAAGCATGGGGTGGAGCATCACATTGCTACGAAGGGGCCCCCGGTCTACGCCAGAGCCAGGCGTCTCGACCCCGCCAAACTCGCCATTGCCAAGTCTGAGTTCGAGCACCTGGAACGCATGGGGATCATCCGCCGCTCTGACAGCCCGTGGGCGTCCCCACTCCACATCGTCGCTAAGCCTGATGGAGGTTGGCGCCCATGCGGGGACTACCGCCGACTAAATGACGCCACCACGCCTGACCGCTATCCTGTCCCGCATATCCAGGACTTTTCTGCAAACCTGTCTGGCAAATGCGTCTTCTCAAAAGTCGACCTGGTCCGTGGTTATCATCAAGTTCCCGTGCACCCCTCAGACATCCCCAAGACAGCGGTGACAACCCCATTCGGCCTATTTGAATTCCTACGAATGCCATTTGGACTCAAAAACGCGGCCCAGTCCTTTCAGCGGCTGATGGATTCAGTGCTCCGTGGCCTTGATTTCATCTTCGTCTATTTGGACGACATACTCATCGCCAGCGCCTCCGAGGAAGAACACCTGTCCCATCTTCATGCCCTCTTCACACGCCTCAGCCAGCATGGGCTGATCGTCAACCCGGCGAAGTGCCGGTTCGGGCTGACAGCCATTGATTTCCTCGGGCACCGCATCACTGGGGACGGGGCAGTCCCCCTGCCCTCAAAGGTGGAAGCGGTGGCGGCCTTTCCGCGCCCCCAAACAGCTCGTGCGCTCAGGGAGTTCATCGGGATGGTGACATTCTACCACCGCTTCATTCCTCGAGCCGCCTTTATCATCCGGCCACTGTACGAGGCGCTGAAAGGCATGTCCCCCAACCAGGCGGTCGACTGGACAGCAGTGCGGGACCGTGCGTTCACCGAGACTAAAGCTGCGCTCTCCCAGGCTACCCTGCTAGCGCATCCTTCACCTACAGCGCCTATTTCCATAACCACGGATGCATCGGACTATGCTGTTGGTGCGGTTCACGAACAGTGGGTGGGGGGGGCTTGGCAGCCTTTGGCCTTTTTCAGTCGCCAGCTTACACCCCGAGAGCGCAAGTATAGTACTTTTGACAGGGAACTCCTCGGTCTCTGGCTCGCCGTCCGGCATTTCCGTTTCCTGCTAGAGGGCCGCGAGTTTACTGCGTACGTGGACCACAAGCCCCTCACGTTTGCCATGTCCAAGACGGCCGAGCCATGGTCCGCTCGCCAGCAGCGACAACTCTCCTACATTTCGGAATTCACTACCGACATCCAGCACGTCGCTGGTAAGTCTAACCAGGTAGCTGACTGCCTGTCTAGGGCAGTGATTGGAGCGGTCCACCTAGGCCTTGACTATGCACAGATGGCTGCGGACCAGGCCACGGACCCGAGCATCCTCCGTCTCCGGGCCTCCGACACGGGGCTCCGCCTGCAGGACGTTCCTTTCAGCGACACAGGTGTCACCCTCCTGTGTGACGTCTCCACAGGACAGCCCAGGCCCATCGTCCCGCACAGCTGGAGACGCCCCGTATTTGAAGCTGTGCACGGCCTCTCTCATCCAGGCGGTAAGCCATCCGTGCGCCTGACCTCTGCTAAGTTTGTGTGGGAGGGACTTAAGAGAGACGTGAAAGCGTGGGCCGACTCGTGTGTTGCCTGTCAGCGGGCTAAGATACACCGCCACATTAAGGCGCCCCTGGAACGCTTCGCAGTGCCGGAGAGACGATTTGACCATGTCCACGTCGACCTGGTTGGTCCCCTACCCCCCTCCCATGGGTTCACCTACCTCTTCACTGTGGTGGACAGGACTACGCGCTGGCCTGAAGCTGTTCCCCTGGCATCCACGACGTCTGCTGATGTGGCCCGGGCTTTTATTGGGTCGTGGGTCTCACGTTTCGGTACGCCTTCCGACCTTTCATCTGACCGTGGGCCACAGTTTACCTCAGAGCTATGGAATGCTGTGGGTGAGGCTCTGGGCGTCAAGCTTCATCGCACTACCGCCTACCACCCTCAGGCGAACGGCCTATGTGAGCGCTTCCACCGGTCCATGAAGGCTGCGCTTCGGGCTACTCTCAAGGACTGCAACTGGGTTGACAAGCTCCCATGGGTCATGCTGGGCCTGCGGACCGCCCCGAAGGAAGACCTACAAGCCTCCTCTGCGGAGCTGGTGTACGGCACGCCGCTGCGAGTCCCAGGCGATTTCATGCCCAATGCAACGCGTCCCTGGTCAGCTGTGGACCAACGAGCCTCCTTGCTGGACGGGGTCAGAGCTTTCACACCCGTCCCTACCGCCCAACACGGCGCTCCGGTGTCCCAGGTGCCCCCAGGTCTGCAGTCAGCGGACTACGTGTTCATCCGTCACGACGCACACCGCCCCCCTCTGCAACCCCCTTATGACGGCCCCTTCCGCGTCCTGGAACGGGGAACTAAGCACCTGGTGGTGGATTTTGGGGGCACGGCCGAGCATGTTTCAGTGGACCGAGTTAAACCCGCACACCTGGACTTGACGCAGCCATTGGAGTTAGCCCAACCTCCTCGTCGCGGTCGTCCCCCGGCTCCGCCTCCTCCCCCCGTGGAGGCCCGAGCTGCCTCTTCTGCTCCTCAGGCCGACCTCCACAGGCCCGCGTCAATGCCTCCCACAGACACTCCGGCCCCTGTTATCCGGAGCCGCCGCGGACGGCCTGTCGTCCACCCGCGCCTGCCTGACTTTGATTACTAGGGCGAATTCTGGGGGGGCTCATGTGGTGGACACGTATTGGGGACAGAATTCAACCCAGGAACTAAGGGTTAAGTCATGGTTGCCCTGGCAGGTTAACGCAGGGTTAAGTTATGGTTGTCCAGCCAGTTTTCTGGTTATTCTTGCCACCTCCGCTCAGTCGAGCTGTGGGTTTTGTTTGTCTCGCTGATTTACCGTGGATTAAAGAAAGTTGCCTACACGGCTAAAGTGTGAACCTACGGTCTTCTCCGTTACTTCGGCTCTACAAGTTCATCCAAGTCATCCGCCATCTCATCATGGCAAAGTTTTTCGCGTCGAGCGACGCGTTCCCGGCGTTTGATATCCATGGAGATGCCCCGGGGACGTTGGGACCTAGATGGGAGAAATGGACGGCTCGTTTCGAAAATTTCTTGTTGGCCATGGACATCAAAGACAACACTAGGAAACGCGCCATGCTACTTCATTATGCGGGCGAACAGGTATATGACATTTTTGTGACGCTGCCTGATAAGGGAGTCGCTAAAGACTTTGATAAAGCCGTTAAGGCACTTGAGACTTATGCCTCACCAAAGAGGAATGTGGATTTTGAGGTGTACAAGTTTAGGCAATCTACACAGTCTGAAAATGAAACCGTCGGGGAATACTATGTCCGCTTATGCACACGTGCAGTATCCTGTTAGTTCTCTGATGTTGACGCAGAAATAAGACGCCACATTGTGCAAACCTGCGTATCGCACAAGCTTAGGAGAAAAGCTCTCACTGATCCCACGGTGAATCTGACAAAACTCCTGGAACTGGCCAGGCTGGAAGAAGCGTCTGAACAACAAGCACGTGAAATGGAGAAACGATCAGACACCGTTTCGGATGGTCTTTTGGCTCTGCGCCACCGTGAGCGCAGGAATCAGTGGGCTAGGCAACCTGCTCATTCTGCCCGGCAGCCTGCACATACGGCCCCAGGCGCGCACGGACGTGAGTGTTTCAACTGCGGTGGCTCATTCCCTCATCAAGGTGACTGCCCAGCACGTGGGCTTGCATGTCGCAATTGTGGCAAACAAAATCATTTCTCAAAAATGTGCCGGTCGCGCCCAAGACAAAGTATGAACTATGTACAATGTCAACAGTCAGATGACACCTCAAAATCAAATGCCCACCCACCGCGTCCCAATGAAGACAGCACAGACCACTCCCCCAGATATCTTTTTACACTGAAACACCCAGCTATTACAGCGCCAAAACAGACCATTCAGATAAATGGGTTGCCTCTCGAAGTGCTGGTAGATACAGGAGCCTCAGTCAATGTAATGGACTATTGCACATTTCAATCACTCCCAGCCCGCCCAGTACTGCAGAACACATCGGTCCAGATTTTTGCTTATGGCTCCCGCACGCCTCTGCCAATGCGCGGGCAATTCTGCTCACAACTCAGCTTCCGAGACAGAATTGTCAGAGAAACATTCTTCGTGGTCAACAAGCCAGCGATTCCTGTAGTAAGCTGCCAGACAGCAGTTGCCCTCGACCTAGTCCGCCTGGTCAACAATGTACGTGTGCCGCTCATGCTCCAAAAAAAATTCCCCACCGTTTTTCAAGGCATTGGAAAGCTCAAGGATCACCAAGTGAAAATCCACATTGACACTACAGTGCAACCAGTGGCTCAACAACACAGGCACATCCCCTTCCACATGAGACAGCTAGTGGGACAGGAGCTGGAGAAACTAGAGGTGCTAGACATCATCGAACGTGTTGAAGGCCCCACGCCATGGGTCTCTCTGGTGGTAGTGGCTCCAAAGCCCAAACAACCAAGAAAAATCAGACTGTGTGTTGACATGAGACGCCCAAACGAAGCCATCAAGCGTGAGAGGCACCTCACTCCCACAGTGGACGACATTCTAGCAGACCTCAATGGGACAAAAGTGTTTTCCACACTTGATCTGACAGCTGGCTACCACCAGATTGAACTCCATCCTGACTCCCGCTACATAACAACCTTCACAAGACATGTGGGCCTGAGGCGCTACAAACGACTCAACTTTGGGATATCTTCAGCGGCAGAGATTTTCCAAAACACCATTAGAGAGACACTGTCTGACATCCCAGGTGTTCAGAACGTCAGTGATGACATGCTGGTGTATGGCACTAGCCAAGAAGAACATGACAAGAGCCTAGAGGCGGTCCTTACGCGTCTCAGTGAATGTAACCTCACACTCAATGCTGACAAATGTGACTTCAACAAGACCAAGGTGGAGTTTTTCGGATATGTATTCTCAGATCAAGGCATCTCAGTGGACCCCAAGAAGGTGGCTACAGTCAAGCAGACCCCAGCCCCATGGAACCCAGGAGAGGTCAGAAGTTTCCTTGGCCTTGTCACATACTGTGGTCATTTCATTCCAGGTCTAGCCACCCTGACACAGCCTCTCAGAGAGCTCACAAAGAAAGACCAGCTGTGGGACTGGTCCCCAACCCACCAGACAGCTTTTGACAAACTCAAAAATGCACTGAGCAGCGACACAGTCATGGCCTATTTTGACCAATCGAAACACACAGAAGTTGTTGTGGACGCAAGCCCTGTAGGCCTAGGGGCTGTTCTTACCCAAACTGACTGATGGTACACTGCACACACTTGCCTATGCCAGCAAAACACTGTCACCTGTAGAACAGCGATACTCACAGACTGAGAGGGAGGCTTTAGCTATAATCTGGGGCTGCCTTCATTTCCAGTTATATCTACTCGGATGCCCATTCACAGTGGTTACTGACCACAAGCCGCTGGTGCCCATGTTTAACAAGCCATCTTCCTCTCCCCCTCCCAGAATTGAACGCTGGCTACTAAAGCTACAGAACTTCAACTTCTCTGTGACCTACAAGGCAGGTGTTGGTAACCCATCAGACTACTTCTCCAGACACCCAGTCCACACACACGAGTCGAATAGCAACCATGCCACCGAGCTGGCTGAAGCACACGTGCGTTTCATCATTGACCATGATGTTCCCCGCGCTATGACACTGCAGGAGATCCACACTGCCACACAGTCTGACCCATGCCTCCAGCGGGTCATAGCTGCGGCCAGAACAGGACAGTGGCACACTCTTCTGGAACAGACAGCAGACATGTCTCCAGCCCAAAAATCACTCCTCTGATGTTTTCATGCACAG